>NC_084553.2:15260950-15303450 GCF_033978685.3 Nerophis lumbriciformis | reverse complement strand
AACATGCCTCAAAACAGCAGCTTGGAATTTGGGACATGCTCTCCCTGAGAAAATCCTGATACCCATTACAACTATGGGAAAAACTATACTTTGACTTTCACAAAGTGCATTTTTTTTTTTTAAACATGCCTCAAAACAACAGCTACAAAAACAATGAAGGCACACAGCTTCAGTCCAGAGTACACTAGAGCAGTGGTCCCCAACCACCGGTCCGTGGATCGATTGGTACCGGGCCGCACAAGAAATAAAAAAAAAATAAAAATAAATAAATAAATAAATTATATATATATATATATATATATATATATATATATATATTTTTTTTTTTTTAATTAAATCAACATAAACAACACAAGATACACTTACAATTAGTGCACCAACCCAAAAAACCTCCCTCCCCCATTTACACTCATTCGCACAAAAGGGTTGTTTCTTTCTGTTATTAATATTTCTGGTTCCTACATTATATATCAATATATATCAATACAGTCTGCAGGGATACAGTCCGTAAGCACACATGATTGTATTTTGGAAAGATGAAGTACATTCCCACTTTGAGACTTGTTTTACCAAAAAAACCTTGTATGACGATACAAAGGACTCGTCCGAAAGATGGAGCCATAGCACAAACAATTCCATGTATTTGCTTGTTTTGTTTTTTAAACTATTTTATAGGTTATACATTATGGCCATCAGCAAAGAAAAATACATAAATTATCCGCACCGTTTTAGAAGCCGGAGGGCTCAAAGTGTAGGAAAAAAGTAGCTGCTTATAGTCCGGAATTTACGGTGTTATATGAACACTCTAGCAGGCTACAGTACACCAGTAAATAGTCAAAAAAGGTGCAGCAGTTATTTGTACAAACATTTTCAGTATTTAGAGGTGTAAAGATGAAGTACATTCCCACTTTGAGACTCGTTTTACCAAAAAACCTTGTATGACGACACAAAGGACTCGTCCGAAAGATGGAGCCATAGCACAAACAATTCCATGTATTTGCTTGTTTAGTTTTTTAAACTATTATATATATTATACATTATGGCCATCAGCAAATAAAAATCTATAAATTATAGGCACTGTTTTAGAAGCCGGAGGGCTCAAAGTGTAGGAAAAAAAGTAGCTGCTTATAGTCTGGAATTTACGGTATTATATGAACACTCTAGCAGGCTACAGATTTAACTATTTGTACAAACATTTTTAGCATTTAGAGGTGGAAAGATGAAGTACATTCCCACTTTGAGACTCGTTTTACCAAAAAAACCTTGTATGACGACACAATGGACTCGTCCAAAAGATGGAGCCATAGCACAAACAATTCCATGTATTTGCTTGTTTAGTTTTTTAAATTATTATATATATATATTATACATTATGGCCATCAGCAAATAAAAATCTATAAATTATAGGCACTGTTTTAGAAGCCGGAGGGCTCAAAGTGTAGGAAAAAAGTAGCTGCTTATAGTCTGGAATTTACGGTATTATATGAACACAGATTTAACTATTTGTACAAACATTTTTAGCATTTAGAGGTGGAAAGATGAAGTACATTCCCACTTTGAGACTTGTTTTACCAAAAAAAACCTTGCATGACGACACAAAGGAGCACCCAAAACCAGCCAGTTTATCAGGCTGGCGTGAACATCCCCTGGGGGGGTGGACCAAATGATCCTTTTTCATATGGTGTTAGGAAGGAGGCCTTCTGCTTTGAGCATTTATGACGACAAGCTAACCGCACACATGCTCGACCCAAGTCATCTGTTTACCACCTGGAAGTTGCAAACTTTAAGAGTCAAACCGGATCGGTCCCTTTGCCAAGTTTGTTTTCTCACCAGCAGTCAACTGAGCTCCACCGCATGAAAGAGGTGTCTTGGAATGATTGCTCCGGTCTGTTGCACGTGCATGCACAAAGGGACAAAAGCACTCTAGATTCAGTCAAATTGTCCATTATGAAACCCAAAAAAACCACGTTTGGAACCAGAAGGCGTGGTTCACATAAATACCCAAAATACATTAGCTGTAAATGCCATTGAGTGAATGCCACCAATGAACTTTATATGGCTGTTTGACTAGTACACACACGGTTTCCAAGGAGAACCCTCTTTAAAAGCAGGACTAGCCTTAAATCAGGGGTGTTAAACGTAAGGCCCACGAACAGGTTTTATCCGGCCCGTGTGATGAGTTTGCCTAGTATAAAAATGAGTTGCTTTTTTTTTGTTTTTGTGTCAAATCATATAGTTGATGTAGATGCCCATATCGGCTGTACACATTTACTTTAGAAGTGTGAGATACTTCTCTTGTTGCCTTATTTGTATTTGACTTTATTAAATGTATTTATATTATTATTTGGTGCAGCCGGGCCGGAGCAGGAGGGGATAGAAGGAGAAAAAAAGGAACACAAAGGGGGAAATTGTGGGGACAAGAGGGGGATAAGACAGAGAGACAAAAACAACAACAGCAAACACAGCAATAACAATAACAACAACAACAACAATAATAGAGCAACATCAGCAAATAGGATATGTACAAATATGATGGTAAAAGTGATAGCAAAGAAGCAGTTAGCGAAATAAATAATAATACAAAAATGACAATGAGCATTATTACACTACAAACGGAGCAATACAAATACCAATAGAAATAGCGTTACTGATAATGAATAATACCAATAATTTACCTCTATTATCAACAATACAGTTGTTCAAATGCAACAATACATATATGTAATGATAACTCGAGATACAAAAGAAAGCAGAAAAATGGAGAGGAAGAAAGAGAAGCACACTATACTAACCTTGTAGATTGTTATAGTTTCAATAGGTTAAGCTTTGTCAGTGTGCCATGTGTTACCCAGTTGCTTTTGTTTTTTTTAAAAACGAAATAAACTGCTGTTCTAAATGTGTCCACTGGATGCCAGAATGGCAATTTTGTTAGGCAAGCAAACGGTTTATACCGGGGCCAAGCAAGAGGTACACAGTAAAAGGGGGGACTGTAGCTCCTCCTCCTCGACCCACGTGAAACTTCAAACCTGCCGTTTTTACATCTTCTGCTTCGAACACATCGTCGTTTGGCACCCTCGTTGCCCCAACCCTCGTTGCCCCAAAATGTCTCGGTCAAACACGAGAAAAGTGAACGGAACCCTTTTGAATAGTTTTTACCTCCGTTTCTTACGGTTTGTTGAGTTAGCACTGGATTGATATGTGGGCATGACAAAGGAGGTATTTGATACCTAGAAGAGTTTAAAGTTAAAGTTAAAAGTAGAGATGTCCGATAATGTTTTTTTTGCCGATATCCGATATTGTCCAACTCTTAATTACCGACACCGATATCAACCGATACCGATATATACAGTCGTGGAATTAACACATTATTATGCCTAATTTTGTTGTGATGCCCCGCTAGATGCATTAAACAATGTAACAAGGTTTTCCAAAATAAATCAACTCAAGTTATGGAAAAAAATGCCAACATGGCACTGCCATATTTATTATTGAAGTCACATGCCTCAAAACAGAAGCTTGGAATTTGGGACGTGCTCTCCCTGAGAGAGCATGAGGTGGGCGGGGTTGGGGTGGGGTAGCGGGGGGTGTATATTGTAGCGTCCCGGAAGAGTTAGTGCTGCAAGGGGTTCTGGGTATTTGTTCTGTTGTGTTTATGTTGTGTTACGGTGCGGATGTTCTCCCAAAATGTGTTTGTCATTCTTGTTTGGTGTGGGTTCACAGTGTGGCGCATATTTGTAACAGTGTTAAAGTTGTTCATACGCCCACCCTCAGTGTGACCTGTATGGCTATTGACCAAGTATGCATGGCATTCACTTGTGTGTGTGAAAAGCCGTAGATATTATGTGATTGGGCTAGCACGCAAAGAAAGTGCCTTTAAGGTTTATTGGCGCTCTGTACTTCTCTCTACGTCCGTGTACACAGCGGCGTTTTAAAAAGTCATAAATTTTACTTTTTGAAACAGATACCGATAATTTTGAAACTGATAATTTCCGATATCATTATTATTATTTTAAAGCATTTATCGGCCGATAATATCGGCAGTCTGATATTATCGGATATCTCTAGTTAAAAGTTAAAGTTCCAATGATTGTCACACACACACTGGGTGTGGTGAAATTTGTCCTCTGCATTTGACCCATCCCCTTGTTCCACCCCCTGGAAGGTGAGGGGAGCAGTGAGCAGCAGCACGCGCCTCGCTCGGGAATCATTGTGGTGATTTAACCCCCAATTACAAACCCTTGATGCTGAGTGCCAAGCAGGGAGGTAGTGGGTCCCATTTTTTGTAGTCTTTGGTATGACTCGGCCGGGGGTTTGAACTCACAAACTCCTAGTCTCAGGGCGGACACTAACCACAAGGCCACCGAGCTGGTATGTTGTGTTTTTGTTCAATCCCAGGACGACTCTGACTTTAAAGTTTAATCCTGGCTTTGTAGATACACTGAGACCAAGTCTAAGCTCATTGTGTTTTTGAAGCTCCACCAATTTCCTTAGAATTTTCAGCAAATTTGAAGTGTTTTGACCAGAGGATTGAATGCTCTTGTTCTATTTTTGGCCAAAGTAAAACAAAGAAAACAACCTGTAGTTGCCTTTATTTTGAAGTTATCATGTCATGATTTTACCATTCCGGCCCACTTGGGAGTAGATTTATTCCTGAGCTAAAATGAGTTTGACACCGCTGCCTTAAATAAAAGAGGGTAAATAGCTCGACCTAATCCATGTGCACGTTTAAGCAACATCCCCGCAGCAACCGACTAAATGTCACTGGGCCGGTATCTAAAAAAGAACTAACCATCAACATTCCTGCAGCGCCTCCCAATAAATAACAAGGCCGACCCAGGGCTCCTCTTAACGTCTCTCTCTTTGCGCCTGTCAAAACAACACTGCAGCAAAGCGGGAAATGGTTCCAACAGACGCCGCCGCAGTTATTTAATAACAAATCATGGCGCTCCCGCAGCAATCTGGATCCAGGCCAAAAAAAAAAAAAAGAACAAGGAGCTGCATATAAGTGGCCATAAAAGACAATATAGACACATGTAATGACACGCCTTGATTAAAAGGCCGTGGCGTGTTCGTCGACAGTGTTTTGGGCTTTACTGCGTCCACGTGTGTCTCCGCCCCTGCAATGTAAAGCCAGCTCCACGTCGTGTTTTTGGCCCGGTGCCCTGGCACACAGCTTGGGGGCCCCTGCAATTTGTCAAGGTGATGTGATGCCATGCAGGAATCGCAGGAATTTGAAGACCAAAGGTATTTAGTAGTAGTAGTAGTAGTAGTAGTAGTAGTAGAAGAGTATGGCATATAAGATAATGGTTTTAGACCACACATGTCTAACTCAAGACCCCGGGGCCAGATCTGGCCCGCCACATCATTTTATTTGGTCCCCAAAAGCCTGAAAATAATATGAGTCAATAAAGTACTTTATCTTTTCTGACTACCGTATTTTCCGGAACATAGGGCGCCATTGATTATAAGGCGCACTGCTGATGAATGGTCTATTTTTTAAAATCTTTTTTCATGTATAAGGCGCATATAGGCGATTATAGGGCGCATTAAAGCAGTGTTTTTCAACCACTGTGCCATGTGCCGCGGGATACAGTCTGGTGTGCCGTGGGAGATTATGTAATTTCACCTATCCATCCATCCATTTTCTACCGCTTATCCCTTTCGGGTGCTAATTTCACCTAATTGGGTTAAAAATATTTCTTTGCAAACCAGCAATTATAATCCGCAAATGTGTCGTTGTTGAGTGTCTGTACTGTCTAGAGCTCGGCAGAGTAACTGTGTAATATTCTTCCATATCAGTAGGTGGCAGCAGGTAATTGCTTTGTAGATGTTGGGAACGACGACGATGTTTTGTCACAATATGCAGACGACAGCTGTAGGCAGTGTGCAGGTAAAAAGGTATCTAATGCTTAAACCAAAAATAAATAAAAGGAGAGTGCCCCTAAGAAAAGGCATTGAAGCTTAGGGATGGCTATGCAGAACGAAACTAAAACTGAACTGGCTGCAAAGTAAAAAAACAAAAAACAAAAACAGAATGCTGGATGACAGCAAAGACTTACAGCGTGTGGAGCAGAGACAGCGTCCACAAAGTACATTCCAATATTACATGACAATCAACAATGTCCACACAAAGAAGGATAAAAATATATAACAACTTAAATAGTCTTGATTGCTAAAAACAAAGCAGGTCTGGGGAATAGCGATCAAGGCAGACATGAAACTGCTACAGGGAAATACCAACAAAACACGAAATCCCACCAAAATAGGAGTGCAAGACAAGAACTAAAACACTACACACAGGAAAACAGCAAAAAATTCTAAATAAGTCACGGCGTGATGTGACAGGTGGTGACAGTACACCTACTTTGAGACAAGAGCTATAGTGATGCATGATCGGCTATGGTTTAAAGTCATACCCAATAATTGCGACAACAACTTCTTACTGTCAATATCAGCTGCTGAGTTAAATTTTTTAATGTTTTCTGCTGGTGGAGTGCCTTTGGATTTTTTCAATGAAAAAAATGTCTCTTGGCTCAAAAAAGGTTGAAAAACACTTCATTAAAAGGAGTCATATTATTTTTGTTATTTGCAATTTTATGCTTTGCGTTTGGTTCCCATACTGTACCCAAAATTTACAGAACCGTGACTTAAAACCGTGGTACATACTGGACCGTGATTGTGGCATGCTGTTACACACCCGTCACATTTTATTGAAAGAAATAGTGGAAAAAAAATTAATAATAGCCTAAAAATTCAAAGCCTGCACTATGCCAAATGTTATTGCACAATCACAGGACAGGATTGACTTTTATTTATCCCACAATGGGGAAATTACGTTGTTGCAGTGCAGGTTTTTACATATAGTAACAGAAGTAAAGCGTAATGAAGAACAAAATAATAAATACCACATATTGAAGATAAAATACAACAAAAACCACTAGCATTCGTATTGTACACCACGAAAAAAAACATCACAGTACCGTATTTTCCGGACCATAGAGCGCCATGGATTATAAAGCGCACTGGTCTATTTTCGATCTTTTTTCATATATAAAGTGCACCAGATTATAGGGCGCATTAAAAGGAGTCATATTATTTTAATTTTTTTCTAAATTTGAAACAACTTTCTTGTGGTCTACATAACATGTAATGGTGGTTCTTTGGTCAAAATGTTGCATATATTATGTTTTACAGAGCATCTTCAAGCAGCTTTCTGACAGTCGCTTCAGGATGTGCCGTTTTGTGGGCGGTCTTATTTACGTGGCTCACCTTCGGCAGCGTCTTCTCCCCGTCATCTTTGTTGTAGCGGTGTAGCGTGCAAGGACGATCAAAAGATGGAGCTAAATGTTTAAATGACATTCAGACTTGACTTAAATCAATTACGGAGCAGCATTTCCTCATCCGCCGGAAATGTGTCTTGTGAAAAATCTCTAATAACTAAAGTTCCTTGGGTGAACAATTTCAACTCACTACACCGGTATGTTTTAGCGCTTTCATGGCGAGTTTACTGACAGATATAAGTAAGAACTTTACACTACTTTATATTAGAAATGGCAACAGCGGAGGATGAATGTCCCATAACAAGAAGATAGAGACAAAGAAGAAGCTTATCGACTACGGTGTCGACACGGACTACAAAGGCGGACGCGCACAAATATTCAGGATTTATGCAGATCCCAAATACAGATCAGCAGGTACCAAAAGGTAAGAAAAGTTTCTTTTGCATAATATTGCGGAACAAAACGCCAGATAATTAACGTCTTACCTTATACACACACCATAATAATACTGGTATGTCGAAGCAAAGTACAATCCATCAAGCGGTGCGGCTTCATAGCTTACCAAAGTCGTACTAAAACATTTTGATGGATTTTTGAGCGCCGTGTGTAATGTTCTTTACTTTCAATGGAACATGTTTGTGTTGTTTACTTGAGTCATATTGCAGTCTACATGTATCTCTTAGGTGACTGCCATCAAAGTTCAGTGTACACGTATCTCTTATGTGTGACTGCCATCTACTGGTCACACTTATCATTTCACCATGTACCAAATAAAATAGCTTCGAGGTCGGTAAGCACAACCAAAATTATTCCGTACATTAGGCGCAACGGGTTATAAGGCGCCCTGTCGAGTTTTGAGAAAATGAAAGGATTTTCGTCGTCGGCATCCTTCAGTCTCGGGAGACGATGGGGTAGATCCAAAAAGGGGGGGGGGGGCCTCACTGGGATGGTCCCTCCCGCGGACGGAGATGGCCCCTGGTACCTGTTTCCTTCGCCAATCGGATGGGCTTAGAACCGGTATCTGCTGGAGTGACCTCTCCAGTGGATCTACATGGCCTAGGCATGGAACTATGGAGGGCAAGCTGTTGTCCAGGCAGCAAACCTCCCCTTTCCGCATGGCTGGTGGATCCAAGGGAGCGACGAGTGTCGATACAACTTGGCACCAGCGATTCTATGCCACGCACAAAATCAAATAAAAAAATAAGCGCATAACAATTTTCGACACACGGACACGACAGAGAAAACCGTTTTCGTCATCATTGTTCAAATATTATAACGTCTGTCGAGACGCTTATCTCCATTCGGTGCCACACGCCCACACCATCAAAATGCTGAGGCAAAAATTTCCACATCAACACCGTATGAAAAAATTAGTGATTTTTTTAGTTGTGATTTCCTTCTCTGCATGAAAGTTTAAAAGTAGCATATATTAATGCAGTATGAAGAAGAATGTTTTAATGTAGACATGCAAGCCTTGAAAGAACATTTTTAAAATCCAGACTACATTTCCTGCAAATGGGTGCATTTCTACCCTATATTTTAACTTTAGATTTATTCTCATATCAAACTCTTTTGGCTGTCTTTTTGACACTTACATCCGGCGCCCCCCTCCACACCCTGGATTATAAATAATGTAAATAATTCAATGTGATTATCTTGTGTGATGACTGTATTATGATGATAGTATATATCTGATAGTATATATCTGTATCATGAATCAACTTAAACAAGTTGAAAAACTTATTGGGGTGTTACCATTTAATGGGTTGTACTTGTATAGCGCTTTTAGTGGTCAATTGTACGGAATATGTACTTCACTGTGCAACCTACTAATAAAAGTCTCAATCAATCAATCAAAACACATAGAATCATCATACTGATGTGATTATATGCATCAAGTGTTCATTCAAGGCTAAGGCAAAATAACTAGATATATATCGTGTATCGCAATATGGCCTTAAAATATCGCAATATTTAAAAAAGGCCATATCGCCCAGCCCTAGTTTCAATGATGCCATTTCTGTTTGTCATGTATAATTTTGTCTATTTTGTGTTTATCCTTGAATAAACAGGTCAGTTTCTTGTTACCAACCATTGTGTATTATTCAAACTCCCCTAATTCAGCTGGCTAGTTGTTATCAAGAGTACTAAAACCCTTTTCAACATGATTCTGACAACTAAGTAGGCTAAATAACTTTAAACTTTAATACATGCTCGGATAGGCCATTATCGGTCAGTATCGGTATCGGTCAGTATCGGTCTCGGATCGGAAGTGCAAAAACAATATCGGTATCGGATTGGAAGTGCAAAAACCTGGATCGGGACATCCCTAAAATAAGGCTATTAGTATTAAGTTTGTTTATTAAAAAGGCAAAAGAAACAGACGCTGGTTCTCGGGAGCATAAGAAATATACCCTGAAATTACTTCTGTGGTCCTCGTGTGCGATATAGAAAATCCAATGAAGTTGACCCCCGAGGGGGCCTCGGGGTGGCGTTGGGGGAAACACTGGTATTGTACACTAAGCCCGTTTCCTGGAACAAGATGCCTTCAGTGTAAAGCCATCTGCGAGGCTCAATGAAAGCGAACGTGCCTCCTCGCAGCGGGACAGTAAAAACCAGCATTGTCGGGCCGTGATCTCTAATCCAAATCGAATAATTGGGGTCTTGATCCCTCGGTGGGGCGCCGGGAATCATTTATAGGGCCTCTCGAGGCGCAGGGCTGGAGTAATGGCTGAGGGGCGGGGGGGGGTGGCTGAGCGTCCTTTATCTGCTCCCGACTACTGTAAAGAATCTGATGGCGGGCCGGGCCATACGCCGCGCTCGCTTAATCGTGATTCCATATGCGGCATGAGGGATGTAAATCCCATCGTCACTTCGGAACATATGGTCCGGTCTTTACTCACAAACTGGACTCTTTCTGCTCCCTCATTAGGAAATATGCAACTACAGGTCATGCAAAAAAACAGCACCTGAGGGAGGGGGGCAGGCAAAAAAAAAAAAAAAAAAATCCAATCTGGTTTGTGGCTAAAAAGGGATTTCTGGCTTTTAGAGGGAACAGACAATGTGGCGGGGACAAGGGTTCTGAAAAGTCCAGGGGCAGGGCGTGTTTCTACCTGCCCCGGCCTCACTAGTGCGCCACTTCTGAAACAGACCACTGAAAAACAGGCCTTCGGGCGAGACCACCCCCACCCCTCCATTAATCACTCCAATTACAAAGCAAAAAGAGAAACAGAGGGGAGGGAATAGGAGTCCTCCAAAAACTAGTCTAGGTGGACGACAGAATTCTATTCAAACACACCAATGCACCGCCTCGTATTGCACACCAAGAGACAACCATACTATAAGGCAGAGTTGGGCCAGGAGCGCCTCCTACAGGGCCGCCAAAAAATATTTTTTTCAGCTGTGGTTCATATGGGACGCAAGCGCTACTCGGTTGTAATACACTTTTCCACCACTTGTGGGAGTAATGACAATATCAAACAGAAGATACAGAAGTTTGTAAGCGCAAAAATAAGAACTAATGAGGACTTTCATATCATTTGACAAGGTTGATCCTGTTAAACTAAGTCGATTAGATACAATTGTTGAATATGATCAAAATCGAGAGTAAGATGAATAATTCAGTGTTCATATTTGAGTGGGCCTTGGGGCCCTTTGTAGTGGAAAAGAGCTCAAAAACGTTAAGAACCTATGTCTACACTAGCCGGATAACCCCTTAAACCAGGGGTGTCAAACTCAAATACAGAGTGGGCCAAAATTTAAAACTGAACAAAGCCGCGGGCCAACGTTGAACAAATTAATCTTTTTGATAGGGACCCAAACAAGTTTTGCATTAAATATTGAACAAGCAAGGCTTATATAACTTTATAGTGACATGCAAAATCGAGTTTCAAATAATAATAATAATAATAATTAAAAAATATCAATGGCATATCAAATACAATTTAAATAAAAATTGAATGCCTCTTTTCTATTTGCAGCCTTCTGAGGTAAATATCAACATTAACTTTTTCCACAGGCTAATAAATTTGAAAATAAAAAAAATTAATAAACCAACCATTCAGGACTTTAAACTGCTCAGTTTGCAACACACTGATCTAATCTGATGTGCCCAAGCCAGATACCTGCCATCTTTTCTTGGATGCTAGTTCATTAATGTCGGGGCTCAGGCTTTGAGCTGAGGCAACCTTCATTATCGAACAAAGGTGTTCTTCAGTCATTATATCTCGTAGTCCACAGTCTTGGGGGCGTGCCTTACAGGCACTGCTTTTAACGTCCTCTACGAGCTGACGTCACGTGCGCTTTTCATCCCTTCTAACAACGTGCCCGCCCAGTCACAAGATATGAGCGGCTTCTGTACACACACACACACACACACGTAAATGCAACGCATACTTCATCAACAGCGATACAGTTTGCACTGAGAGTGGCCGTATAAGCAACTTTAACAGTGTTAGAAATATACGCCACACTGTGAATCCACACCAAACAAGAATGACAAACACATTTTGGGAGAACATCCGCACAGTAACACAACAGAACAAATACCCAGAACCCTTTGCAGCACTAACTCTTCCGGGACGCTACAAAATACACCCCCGCTACCTCCAAACCCCCACGGGCCAGAGTTTGACACCCATGCCTTAAACAAATAATTGTTTAGCCTAAGCCCCGTTTCAGCCACACTAAACCATCGTTTAAGATTCCCCTCCTTGGGATATTTTTTTTTACACGGGTAACTGCGCCGTTTATTTCTTGAATCTCCGGCTCGTAGCTTTGTATGGACTCATCGATTGTTTACAAACTGAGTTCGGAGAGGAAGTGAAGTCACGGCTTAGTGTAGAAGGGGCCTAAGGTAGGGTAAACACGATACCAGAATTTCAACAGTCAATCTCGATACTTATGAATATCCACAATTCTTGACAACTATTCGATACCACGATAAAATAAAGATTTAAAAAATGAACCCATGTACTTATTAAATTCACTTCAAAATGTCAAGTATTTAAGATCACTGCTTCAATATCTTGAGGTAACTAACTCTACATTAAAAAAAAGAACAGCGGTGTTCTTAGCCCCCCAGTATACAGGGATCAAAACAACAATATTGCGCTAGAAATATGTTCATAAATAACAATGGTCAACTATCGGGATGTAACGATTAGCGATATTAATAACAACCGCGGTAAAACTCCCGACGGTTAGTTTTAAAGTGTTAACTTTAAATCATCAAAAAAACGGGTTGATAACTGCACTTTGATCAATCACAGACTGATTGGCGCTAGCTCGCTAGTTTAAATGCTAACATGAATACAAGAAACATTAAAGGGGAACATTATCACAATTTCAGAGGGTTAAAACCATTAAAAATCAGTTCCCAGTGGCTTATTTTATTTTTCGAAGTTTTTTTCAAAATTTTACCCATCACGCAATATCCCTAAATAAAGCTTCAAAGTGCCTGATTTTAACCATCGTTATATACACCCGTCCATTTTTCTGTGACGTTACATAGTGATGCCGATACAAACAAACATGGCGGCTAGAACAGCAAGCTATAGCGACATTAGCTCGGATTCAGACTCGGATTTCAGCGGCTTAAGCGATTCAACAGATTACGCATGTATTGAAACGGATGATTGTAGTGTGGAGGCAGGTAGCGAAAACGAAATTGAAGAAGAAACTGAAGCTATTGAGCCATATCGGTTTGAACCGTATGCAAGCGAAACCGACGAAAACGACACGACAGCTAGCGACACGGGAGAAAGCGAGGACGAATTCGGCGATCGCCTTCTAACCAACGATTGGTATGTGTTTGTTTGGCATTAAAGGAAACTAACAACTATGAACTAGGTTTACAGCATATGAAATACATTTGGCAACAACATGCACTTTGAGAGTGCAGACAGCCCAGTTTTCATCAATTAATATATTCTGTAGACATACCCTCATCCGCTCTCTTTTCCTGGGGGTCTGGCGGCAGATTTCTTTGACTTTATCGTTGGAAATGCATCTGCTTTAGGTGTCGCAGGATATCCCCACATTCTTGCCATCTCTGTTGTAGCATAACTTTCGTCGGTAAAGTGTGCAGAACAAACGTCCAATTTCTTGCCACTTTCGCATCTTTGGGCCACTGTTCGTGTTGTTACACCCTCCGACAACACACCAACGAGGCATGATGTCTCCAAGGTACAGAAAACAGTCGAAAAAACGGAAAATAACACAGCTGATTTGACTCGGTGTTTGAGAAAATGGCGGATTGCTTCCCGATGTGACGTCACGTTGTGACGTCATCGCTCCGAGAGCGAATAATAGAAAGGCGTTTAATTCGCCAAAATTCACCCATTTAGAGTTCGGAAATCGGTTAAAAAAATATATGGTCTTTTTTCTGCAACATCAAGGTATATATTGACGCTTACATAGGTCTGGTGATAATGTTCCCCTTTAACGTGTTTCCCCATTAGGAAACAACATAGCCCAGGCCTGGGCAATTATTTTGACTCAGGAAAAAATGTGTCTGGGGGCCAGTATATCTATTTTTAGGAACAGTAATACAAAACCTCACAATATTGTCTGAATGCTAAAAACGTTATGACAGACCGCCTTAAAAACCCAGAATGTACATGAAAAGAAAGAATGTGGGATTTACAATATTAACTATGAAGGATAAAACACTGAATATTGACAACATATGAACGTCACACCCCTTCTCCATGTTGAAGAGGTTAATTTAGCCTACTGATGTGTATTTATAAATGGTTGATTTATATATGATGAAGGCTGCAGAAGCAAGGTAGCCGAAACTTGTCAGGTACAAAACTTTACCTTACTAGCCTATATAAATCAACCATTTATAAATAGACATATATTACCATCAAGCGAAACTCAACACAAATGCAGCGAACACAGCGAAATATGAACGGGAAGGGTACAAAAAAACCCACCTACAATCCAATATATTACTAAAATTTAGAACTTTGTTGTAAAAATCTCCTTCCGCGTTTGTCCCTGACACCTGCATTTCAGGCTGACACTCTGTGGAAACGCTCCCCACCCACACTGCTTGGTGCCTGGTCTGAGCTGCTGTGACTTAGATGGCCATAGTACCGTATTTTTCGGACTATAAGTCGCAGTTTTTTTCATAGTTTGGCCGGGGGTGCGACTTATACTCAGGAGCGACTTATGGGTGAAATTATTAACACATTACCGTAAAATATCAAATATTATTATTTAGCTCATTCACGTAAGTGACTAGACGTATAAGATTTCATGGGGTTTAGTGATTAGGAGTGACAGATTGTTTGGTAAACGTATAGGATGTTCTATATGTTATAGTTATTTGAATGACTCTTACCATAATATGTTACGTTAACATACCAGGCACGTTCTCAGTTGGTTATTTATGCGTCATATAACGTACACTTATTCAGCCTGTTGTTCACTATTCTTTATTTATTTTAAATTGCCTTTCAAATGTCTATTCTTGGTGTTGGGTTTTATCAAATACATTTCCCCAAAAAATGCGACTTATATATGTTTTTTTCCTTCTTTATTATGCATTTTCGGCCGGTGCGACTTATACTCGGGAGCGACTTATACTCCGAAAAATGCGGTAACTAGTATATCAAGCAAAAGCACAGATTCCAACCATTGAAATACTTTGTATAGTTCAAGACTTACGGTCATTTGAAAACATCACTGCACATCATAATGGCAGCTACAGTTTCAATCTTAAAGGGGAACATTATCACCAGACCTATGTAAGCGTCAATATATACCTTGATGTTGCAGAAAAAAGACCATACATTTTTCTAACCGATTTCCGAACTCTAAATGGGTGAATTTTGGCGAATTAAACGCCTTTCTATTATTCGCTCTCGGAGCGATGACGTTGTGACGTCATATCGGGAAGCAATCCGCCATTTTCTCACTTTCGTCGGTGTGTTGTCGGAGGGTGTAACAACACGAACAGGGACGGATTCAAGTTGCACCAGTGGCCCAAAGATGCCAAAGTGGCAAGAAATTGGACGGAATTTGTTCAAAATACGAGGCTGTGGGGAAAGCCGACGAAATGGTCAGTCGTTTGTTTTGCACACTTTACCGACGAAAGCTATGCTACGACAGAGATGGCAAGAATGTGTGGATATCCTGCGACACTCAAAGCAGATGCATTTCCAACGATAAAGTCAAAGAAATCTGCCGCCAGACCCCCATTGAATCTGCCGGAGTGTGTGAGCTATTCGGGGACAACGGACCTCGGTAGCACGGCAAGCAATGGCAGCAGTTTGTTCCCGCAGACGAGCGAGCTAAACCCCTTGGATGTCTTGGCTCACACCGTCCCTTATGCCACCGAAGATGATCAAGAGAAGAATATCGACTCTAGCTTCCCTGGCCTGCTGACATCAACTCCAAAACTGGACAGATCAGCTTTCAGGAAAAGAGAGCGGATGAGGGTATGTCTACAGAATATATTAATTGATGAAAACTTTATTCATTACTTGCGGTTTTACGTAAATTATTACCGTATTTTCCGCACTATAAGGCGCACCTAAAAACCACAAATTTTCTCAAAAGCTGACAGTGCGCCTTATAACCCGGTGCGCTTTATATATGGATAAATATTAAGATTCATTTTCATAAAGTATCGGTCTCGCAACTTCGGTAAACAGCCGCCATCTTTTTTCCCCGTAAAAGAAGCGCGCGGTGCATGCTGGGATATGTGACGTTTCATTTCCATTTGTGTGTTTATGTAAAGACCCCAAAATGGCTCCTATTAAGTGTGTTGTCTGTCTAATTATAAATAATGCAGACGAGGCGTGTTAACTGAGTTCTCAACGTTTACTCACAGCGTGCTCATAACCACATTCTAACTCCCAGCATACAACAACGCTTCTCAGGGCTACCGCGCATGCTCGTCACTATCGTTGCATGCTGGGTAGTGTAGTTGTTATATTTGCTAGCTCATAACATCACATTAAGAGACACGCTTACGTGCTTAATTCAATACTCGCCGTCATTCCGGGTGGATTGACAAAAGACCTCCAGCCGCTAGATATTGGTGTCAACAGGGCATTCGAAGCTAGACTGCTAACTGCGTGGGAACAGTGGATGACAGAAGGCGAACACACGTGACGTTCACCAAGACAGGGAGACGGAGACAGCGCCAGACGACATTTTGGATCCCACATTCGCCCAACTTTTCAATTCGGACAACGAAGGAGAATAATTCGAGGGATTTATGAATGAAGAATAACTTCAGAAAGTGAGCGTTACGTTTATTTTGTGTGTTGTGACATTAACGTTCGAGCAACATTATGTTGCTATTGCTCTGCACTATTTTGAATTTTACTATGTTTGTGATTGCACATTTGCGTACATTTTGGGAGTGAACAGAGTTGTTAGAACGCTGGTTTTTAATATATTATTAAAGTTTGACTGACCTATCTGACTGTTTTTTTGACATTCCTTTAGCGCAGTTAGATGCGGCTTACAACACCGGGCGGCTTATAGGTGGACAAAGTTTTGAAATATGCCGTTCATTGAAGGCGCGGCTTTTAACCCAGGGCGCCTTATGGTGCGGAAAATACGGTATACATAAACTGTGTTTACCAATAATTTAGCTTAAAAACATTTATTTTTTTCAATCATTCGAGTACATTCGGGTAGTCTTGCGTAATGCAGTATTTTGTGTCTATTTAGGTATGGTTAACCTGAGTGCTGAAATCGTGGAAAAATATATGTTCTTAGCGCGCCTGAAATGGGCTGTCTGCACTCTCAAAGTGCATGTTGTTGCCAAATGTATTTCATATGCTGTAAACCTAGTTCATAGTTGTTAGTAATTATCTTATCAGACAGTGTTAAGCCGCTGAAATCCGAGTCTGAATCCGAGCTAATGTCGCTATACCTTGCTGTTTGTTTGTATTGGCATCACTGGGTGACGTCACAGGAAAATGGACGGGTGTATATAACGATGGTTGAAATCAGGCACTTTGAAGCTTTTTTTTAAGGATATTGCGTGATGGGTAACATTTTGAAAAAAACTTCGAAAAATAAAACAAGCCACTGGGAACTGATTTTTAATGGTTTTAACCCTTCTGAAATTGTGATAATGTTTCCCTTTAAAGATCTAAAAAAATTATTTGGGAATGTCCGACGGGCCAGATTGAAAAGCTTAACGGCCTTAATTTACCCAGGTCTGACCTAGCCCAATCTAAACCTATTTAAACACATTACTGTCAGAGCAACAAAGTTATTCAATTCAAATATTTTTGTCTTCTAAAATTCAGTGGGTACGTCTTATTCAGTGCTGTGCTCAATTGTCCGGAAAATACGGTAAATACTTTAAAGATAAGATCTTTATGAGTGACTACCGTGGGTTTTGACTTTTGGATTGCCTTATCTTGTCTTTGGATCTTTTTTCTATATTGAACCTGCCGCTCATCATTAAGGACGCATTATAGTCATTCTGTTACAGGCGCAGGCCATCATGTCCCGCCTTGGCCCGCCTTTTTTCGATCGTACCAAAGGAACGGAAGCATTCTAAACTCGAGCAAGGATCAGAGCAACATACCAGACTTTCGGTGCAAAGTGGGCACGATTGGGCTAGTGTAGAGCTGGGCAATATGGACCAAAACTGATACTGCTGTATTTTTAGTCCGAATGGCGGTATATATGATATATACTGGCATCCTGAAAAAACGTGCAAAGTGCTCAAGGTTGCCTGAGTGTTTTCCGGCTTGATAACCAGTGTTGAGAGTACTCAGATTATTTGTGAAGTAGTAACGTAATGTTTTGTTTATTCTTATAAAAGTAACTAGTTAGCCCAGGGGTCGGCAATACAAAATGTTGAAAGAGCCATATTGGACAAAAATAAAATAAAAAGTAATCTGTTTGGAGCCGCCACAAATTAAAAGACTTATATAAGTGTTATAATGAAGGCAACACATGATGTAAGTGTCTAATTAGCTACATTAGCCTACTATCATAAATTACTAAGTGTCGCAGGCTGATGCAAATTTTCGTTGATGATATGTTAAAATGTAATATTTATTCTACACATTTATACAACATTGGAAAACATTAGTAAAACTTCTCAGAGGGTGAGATAACTCCTGGAAATGATTTAAAATGGCCAAAGGTATAGATGTGTGTGTCCAAATTAAAGTTAATGGCAGGCTGTCGTCTTCTAATGGATTTATTACAATCGTTGCAAGCTGGGTAACGTTTGCTGTGGTCTGGAACAACATGGCACACAAACAACTATCAGAAATGTAGCCAATATTACATACATATAATGTGTCATGAAACAAAAATAAACTAAATATACAGAGGACATAAAAGAAATTATATGAGCTCAAATGAGGTATAATGATGCAATATATACATATAGCTAGCCTAAATAGCATGTTAGCATGGATTAGCTTGCAGTCATGCACTGACCAAATGTGCCTGATTAGCACTCAAACAAGTCAATAACATCAACAAAGCTCACTTTTGTGCATTCACGCACAGCACAAAACGTTTGGTGGACAAAATGAGACATAGAAGAATCGGCATAAAACATGTCTTTCTGTGGCAGTGTTGGAGAAAGTTATACAAAATGTTGAGTGACAGTCCACACAATGGTGAGTTCAATGACCGCTAAAATTAGTAGGACAAAACGGCGCTCACCAAATACTCTCATCAGTGAAGCATAAACACAAACATATTAAACAGTGGGCTTTCTAACAATTAGGAAGGTGTGTGTTGTGTTTGCACTGACCAAATATGCCTGATTAGCACTCCAACAAGTCAATATCAACAAAACTCACTTTTGTGCATTCACGCACAGCATAAAACGTTTGGTGGACAAAATGAGACAGAGGAAAAAGTGGCATAAAACACGTCTTTCTGTGGCAGCGTCGGAGAAAGTAATACAAACTGTTGAGTCACAGTCCACACAACGGTGAGTTCAATGACCGCTAAAATTAGTAGGACAAAACGGCGCTCACCAAATACTCTCATCAGTGAAGCATAAACACAAACATATTCAACAGTGGGCTTTCTAACAATTAGGAAGGTGTGTGTTGTGTTTGCACTGACAAAATATGCCTGATTAGCACTCCAACAAGTCAATAACATCAACAAAGCTCACTTTTGTGCATTCACGCACAGCATAAAACGTTTGGTGGACAACATGAGACAGAGAAGAAGCGGCATAAAACATGTCTTTCTGTGGCAGTGTTGGAGAAAGTTTTACAAAATGTTGAGAGACAGTCCACACAATGGTGAGTTCAATGACCGCTAAAATTAGTAGGACAAAAACGGCGCTCACCAAATACTCTTCTCAGTGAAGCATAAACACAAAGAAATTAAACAGTGGGCTTTCTAACAATTAGGAAGGTTTGTGTTGTGTTTGCACTGACCAAATATGCCTGATTAGCACTCCAACAAGTCAATAACATCAACAAAGCTCACTTTTGTGCATTCACGCACAGCATAAAACGTTTGGTGGACAAAATGAAACAGAGGAAAAAGTGGCATAAAACATGTCTTTCTGTGGCAGCGTTGGAGAAAGTTATACAAACTGTTGAGTCACAGTCCACACAACAGTGAGTTCAATGACCGCTAAAATTAGTAGGACAAAACGGCGCTCACCAAATACTCTTCTCAGTGAAGCATAAACACAAACATATTTAACAGTGGGCTTTCTAACAATTAGGAAGGTTTGTGTTGTGTTCGCACTGACCAAATATGCCTGATTAGCACTCCAACAAGTCAATAACATCAACAAAGCTCACTTTTGTGCATTCACGCACAGCATGAAACGTTTGGTGGACAAAATGAGACAGAGGAAAAAGTGGCATAAAACACGTCTTTCTGTGGCAGCGTCGGAGAAAGTAATACAAACTGTTGAGTCACAGTCCACACAACGGTGAGTTTAATGACTGCTAAAATTAGTAGGACAAAACGGCGCTCACCAAATACTCTTCTCAGTGAAGCATAAACACAAACATATTAAACAATTATTTCTAAAAATTAGGAAGGTTTGTGTTGTGTTTGCACTGACCAAATGTGCCTGATTAGCACTCCAACAAGTCAATAACATCAACAAAGCTCACTTTTGTACATTCACGCACAGCATAAAACGTTTGGTGGACAAAATGAGACAGAGAAGAAGTGGCATAAAACACGTCTTTCTGTGGCAGCATTGGAGAACGTTATACAAACTTTTGAGACACAGTCCACACAACGGTGAGTTCAATGACCGCTAAAATTAGTAGGACAAAACGGCGCTCACCAAATACTCTTCTCAGTGAAGCATAAACACAAACAAATTAAACAGTGGGCTTTCTAACAATTAGGAAGGTTTGTGTTGCGTTTGCACTGACCAAATGTGCCTGATTAGCACTCCAACAAGTCAATAACATCAACAAAGCTCACTTTTGTACATTCACGCACAGCATAAAATGTTTGGTGGACAAAATGAGACAGAAGGAGTGAAGATTTTACATGTAAACAAATTGTTGCGAATTGTTTGTATATTCCCCCCCATCTTTTTTCCATTTTCAATCCTTTTTTAAAAAAATGCTCCAGGGAGCCACCAAGGCTAAAGAGTCGCATGCGGCTCGAGAGCCGCGGGTTGCTGACCCCTGGCCCAGACCTTGGCTAGTGCGAATACACCCTTAGATCAGTATGAACGTTACACATTGGAACTCAAGTGTACACGTCTGGTTTGAACATAAACACAGCTGAAAGCTGGTTTTCATTAGAGGGGGAGGACGGAGATGACACAGAGTCAAAACCTGCGGACAAAGCACACTTCGGTGGTGGTGATGGATTGTGAAAAGTGACGGTAGCACCTTCCTCAACTACATACGGCTGGACAACTGCTGAAAGGTGTGTGCACGCGCATTTCTGATGGCAGCTTTAACAAGAGAGATGAGCGGAAGAGGAGCATTTGCATATCGCGTTGCCGAGTAAACACGTCTGTTAGTGACTAGCAAGTCTGGTTTGCCAAATAAACGGAGTGCATTTGTTCAGTCCTTTCACCAAGACACCACATTCCACAGGCTGGGGGGGGCCGGCCCTATTCCTCCCCCCACACCCCATCATTACACCAGCGGGCCCCTTTCGTTGCCTCACACAAATGCAACGTTTATAGGCTGCTGCGGCCAGGAGTTCACACTCATTGGTTCAAAGAGCCTTTCACGAGCCGAGCAAACATTTTAGTGAATCACATCTGGGCCACCACATACAGCCAGTTAACCCCTTTTTCCCACAGACAAGATTCCCAGCTAAGCCCCACGGCTGGTGCCCTCCCTGGCAGATCATTGGATTTGAAGCTATTAGTTGTGTGCCTGTTAAAGTGTACAGTTACAGATATTAGGGCAGCCCCGACATGAAAAAGTACTTTGTGATTCCAACAAGATGATAAACTCAAGTTCTCACGACGAAACGATCACGGCGTGCACGTTTGGTTCACGCTGGAATTTTGATTAAACGCGCTCAGCCCGCTTAAAGCAGCAATAAGTAACTTTTCAACCTTCATAAAAAATGTTCATAACTTTAGGGATAGTACATGGACTTACAACTACCATATTTTCAGGACTGCCGATGAGCGCGTCTCATGGACGCCCCAGCTTATTTCAGCAAGACAATGCCAAGCCACGTGTTACATCAACGTGGCTTCATAGTAAAAGAGTGCGGGTACTAGACTGGCCTGCCTGTAGTCCAGACCTGTCTCCCATTGAAAATGTGTGGCGCATTATGAAGCCTAAAATAGCACAACGGAGACCCTCGGACTGTTGAACAACTTAAGCTGTACATCAAGCCAGAATGGGAAAGAATTCCACCTGAAAAACTGGTCTCCTCAGTTCCCAAACGTTTACTGGGTGTTGTTAAAAGGAAAGGCCATGTAACACAGTGGTGAACATGCCCTTTCCCAACTACTTTGGCACGTGTTGCAGCCATGAAATTCTAAGTTAATTATTATTTGCAAAAAAAAAATCAAGTTCATGAATTTGAACATCAAATATCTTGTCTTTGTAGTGCATTCAATTGAATATGGCTTGAAAAGGATTTGCAAATCATTGTATTCCGTTTATATTTACATCTAACACAATTTCCCAACTCATATGGAAACGGGGTTTGTACATTTAAAACATTTCCTATATTAAATATACAACATAAAGTAGCAAGAAACACGTCAATAATGAATAAAGCAAAACATGTTCTAGACCAAAAATCACTTCATATTCTGTACTGCTCACTAATGTTACCATATCTGAGTTACTGTGTAGAAATATGGGGAAATAACTATAAAAGTACACTTCATTCATTAACGGTGTTACAAAAAAGATCAGTTAGAATAATACATAATGTTGGATATAGAGAACATACAAACTCTTTATTTATTGAATCAAAAATACTGAAATTCCACGACATAGTGAATTTGCAAACAGCTAAAATTATACACAAAGCAAACTATAATCTGCTACCCAAGAATATACAACAATTCTTCTCAACAAAAGAGGAGAAATATAATCTTAGAGAAAAATTTAATTTAAAACATTTGTATGCACGTACAACACTTAAGACCTTCAGTATATCAGTATGTGGAATTAAATTATGGAATGGATTAAGCAAATAAATCAAACAATGTACTAATATGATCCACTTCAAGAAACTCTTCAAACTTAAAGTGTTTACAAAGTACAAAGAAGAAGAACCATGATAAACTTTCTGAATTCATTTCATCCATCCATTCATTTTCTAGATAATCTTACTCATCTCACCATATGAAATATAACTTACTTCACCAATTATTATTTATTTATTTGTATTATTACTTATGGAGTATATTGTGAATAAATTGAGAACAGGAAGTGAACAAAAGTTTTAGCAACTGCTATGTAAAGGAAAAGGGGTTGGATTACATAAGCTGTGCTTCTTCCTACTCCTTTTCGAACATGTTGAATAGAGAAACTGGAAATTGTGATACATGTATGTTCCAAATAAACTCAAACTTATACTTTCAATTGTACTTGACAACATCAAAACTTGTCTAATGTGAACAAAATAAAAGTTTTGGTCTAAAAACGGCAGTTGGAGACTTTCCAATATGTTTTTTTTGTAACACTTTAGTATGGGGAACATATTCACCATTAATTAGTTGCTTATTAATAGGGATGTCCCGATCCGATATTTGGATCGGATGCCGATATTTGCCAAAAAATGCGTATCGGCAAGGCATGGGAAAATGCCGATCCAGATCCAGTTACAAAAAAAAACTCCGCTCCGTGTTTTCCAACGCACCTATTTAAATAATACATTCCACTTTTCTGCTGCTCCCTAATTTCCGTTCCGCATTTTCCAGGACACCTTCAACACATCCACAGGTCTGTGGATTCTCACGCAGTTGTTTTTAGCTGCTGGCATTACACGACAGGCTCTTCTCACTCTTTCCTGTGTCTCCCTCTCACAGACAGCGAGCGCACCTTCTTACACACGTCACATACTGTCACGTCATACGTCACATACGTATACGCCGTCCCCGAGCAGAGAGGTAGCAGCATGGCTAACGTTAGCTGTGATGCTAGCGCAGCCGTGTGACCAACGTTCTCTCTAAGGTGCGCACTGCTCAAACGTCCTCTGCGCATAGCAAATCTATGCCACGCACAAAATCAAATAAAAAAATAAGCGCATAACAATTTTCGACACATGGACACGACAGAGAAAACAGTTTTCGTCATCATTGTTCAAATATTGTGACGTCTGTCGAGACGCTTATCTCCATTCGGTGCCACACGCCCACACCATCAAAATGCCGAGGCAAACATTTCCACATCAACACCGTATGAAAAAAATAGTGATTTTTTTTAGTTGTGATTTCCTTCTCTGCATGAAAGTTTAAAAGTAGCATATATTAATGCAGTATGAAGAAGAATGTTTTAATGTAGACATGCAAACCTTGAAAGAATTTTTTTTAAATCAAGACTACATTTTCCGCAAATGGGTGCATTTCTACCCTATATTTTAACTTTAGATTTATTCTCATATCAAACTCTGACACTTACATCCGGGGCCCCCCGCCACACCCTGGATTATAAATAATGTAAAAAATTCAATGTGATTATCTTGTGTGATGACTGTATTATGATGATAGTATATATCTGATAGTATATATCTGTATCATGAATCAATTTAAGTGGACCCCGACTTAAACAAGTTGAAATACTTATTGGGGTGTTACCATTTAGTGGTCAATTGTACGGAATATGTACTTCACTGTGCAACCTACTAATAAAAGTCTCAATCAATCAATCAAAACACATAGAATCATCATACTGCTGTGATTATATGCATCAAGTGTTCATTCAAGGCTAAGGCAAAATATCGAGATATATATCGTGTATCGCAATATGGCCTTAAATTATCGCAATATTAAAAAAAGGCCATATCGCCCAGCCCTAGTTTCAATCATGCCATTTCTGTTTGTCATGTATAATTTTGTCTATTTTGTGTTTATCCTTGAATAAACATGTCAGTTTTTTGTTACCAACCATTGTGTATTATTCAAACTCCCCTAATTCAGCTGGCTAGTTGTTATCAAGAGTACTAAAACCCTTTTCAACATGATTCTGACAACTAAGTAGGCTAAATAACTTTAAACTTTAATTCATGCTCGGATAGGCCAGTATCGGTCAGTATCGGTATCGGATCGGAAGTGCAAAAACAATATCGGTATCGGATCGGAAGTGCAAAAACCTGGATCGGGACATCCCTACTTATTAACATGCAAATTAGTAACATATTGGCTCTTAGTCATTATTAAGTACTTATTAATGCCTTATTCTGCATGGCCTTATTATACAACTAACCCTAACCCTATAACCCTAACCAAATAACTCTAAATTAAGTCTTTGTTACCTAGAATATGTTCCCAAATTGTCCAAATACCTCTAAATTAAGTCTGTGTTACTTAGAACATGTTCCCCATACTAAAGTGTTACCGTTTTTTGTTTTTTTTGTTTTTTAAACAAAGAAGAATTTCTGGCTTGTTCACCTCTCCAACCCATTGAACCCATTGAACCCTGTCACGGGGGCAGCAAGGTTGTCTGTCTCTATGGTAACTGCATACAAACATATACAGTACATCCACGTACCCAGAAAAAACATCAGCCAAAAAACTATTTAAGCAAAAAAAGGCACCATTCACACCAAAGTTAGACGTAGGAATAATATTTGGAAAGCCAATGAAGGCTGGGCTCTTGTATTCAGGGCAAAGCAGCCATTAGTAGCGTTGGCTAAAAATACCGGGCATATCTCACCTCTTTTAAAGAGAAAGCGCCGACTTCACCCCCGTGCTAATGGCAAGCGGGGGACCTCGCACCAACCTGATAGGCATTTATACACATTCTCATTATACTGACAGCTCGGGGAAGCCGATACCTTCTCAATCAACAAATGCAATGAAGACACATCACATCTAATTACACGTGAAGCGACAGAGGCCACGCCACGCCCGTCCTAAGTCAGATGGCTAAATGACTTCTTTGTCAGGAGGGGAGGTCAACGCCAGTCGGAGCGACGGTGTTGTGACTTATCCGCCGTATCAAATGTTCAAGCCATAAGCACAATTCACAGCTTTCACTGGAAGCTAATCGATAAGGCGGCGATTCCTCTCATCCTCGGAGCCGGGAGGTATCTGGTTCTCCTCAGCCAGCGTTAAGTGTGCGGGGGCATTCCACCTCTGACAGGCCAATACACCCCAGGGACCCCCGGTCGGGCCCGTCACGCATCTGGAGCTCATCCCCCCGGGGGCCGACGGGTCCACTACATCTCTACTGGACGGTCAAACGGTCAAAAGATAGCGAGACCTTGAAAGAGGGACCACAACAATAGGAAGCACATGCTTGGGGAGAATTGGATAGTGCCAAGCGTGACTCATCTTTAAGCCTAATTTATTTATGTCTTTATTTGAAGTCTTTGAGCAGCCTTTATCATCTGTAATGTGACCTCCAACACGGGCCGGCATACTGACGCCACGTCTACACAAAATAGAGTGTTTTAGCTTGGTGTCGATTATGATATATAGTATATACCGTATTTTTCGGAGTATAAGTCGCACCGGAGTATAAGTCGCACCTGCCGAAAATGCATAATAAAGAAGGAAAAAAACATATATAAATCGCACTGGAGCCCGGCCAAACTATGAAAAAAACTGCGACTCATAGTTCGAAGAATACGGTAGTATATAAATTGGTACAAAGGTTAACACGTGTACAAGGATATTTCACATGCCTTTACTGTGTATATAATTGAACTGTGTTTATGTTGTGTATAATGTGTATTTATAATATGTTGTACAAAAGACATTTCATAATTTTCGGAAGTTCATCTTGTACTTGACATTGTTTATAGGGTTAGTATGGTGTCACATTAGTGCCAAAAATCCGAGCTCATAAAATCTGTTATCGCGCGCTGATTCTCCAGGTTGGGTCTTGGGTGCAGTTGGGTGTTCCAACAGGACAATGACCCCAAACACACATCAAAAGTGGTAAAGGAATGGCTAAATCAGGCTAGAATTAAGGTTTTAGAATGGCCTTCCTGAAGTCCTGACTTAAACATGTGGACAATGCTGAAGAAACAAGTCCATGTCAGAAAAATCAACAAATTTAGCTGAACTGCACCAATTTTGTCAAGAGGAGTGGTCAAAAATGCAACCAGAAGCTTGTGGATGGCTACCAAAAGCGCCTTATTGCAGTGAAACTTGCCAAGGGACATGTAAGCAAATATTAACATTGCTGTATGTATACTTTTGACCCAGCACATTTGGTCACATTTTCAGTAGACCCATAATAAATTCATAAAAGAACCAAACTTCCTGAATGTTTTTTGTGACCAACAAGTATGTGCTCCAATCACTCTATAACAAAAAAAAAAAAAGACTTATTGGAAACTCGTCACATCGGGAAGCAATCCGCCATTTTCTCAAACACAGAGTCAAATCAGCTCTGTTATTTTCCGTTTTTTCGACTGTTTTCCGTACCTTGGAGACATCATGCCTCGTCGGTGTGTTGTCGGAGGGTGTAACAACACGAACAGGGACGGATTCAAGTTGCACCAGTGGCCCAAAGATGCGAAAGTGGCAAGAAATTGGACATTTGTTCCGCACACTTTACCGACGAAAGCTATGCTACGACAGAGATGGCAAGAATGTGTGGATATCCTGCGACACTCAAAGCAGATGCATTTCCAACGATAAAGTCAAAGAAATCTGCTGCCAGACCCCCATTGAATCTGCCGGAGTGTGTGAGCAATTCAAGGACAAAGGACCCCGGTAGCACGGCAAGCAATGGCGGCAGTTTGTTCCCGCAGACGAGCGAGCTAAACCCCCTATCGACCCTAGCTTCCCTGGCCTACTGACATCAACTCCAAAACTGGACAGATCGGCTTTCAGGAAAAGAGCGCGGATGAGGGTATGTCTACAGAATATATTAATTGATGAAAATTGGGCTGTCTGCACTCTCAAAGTGCATGTTGTTGCCAAATGTATTTCATATGCTGTAAACCTAGTTCATAGTTGTTAGTTTCCTTTAATGCCAAACAAACACATACCAATCGTTGGTTAGAAGGCGATCGCCGAATTCGTCCTCGCTTTCTCCTGTGTCGCTGGCTGTCGTGTCGTTTTCGTCGGTTTCGCTTGCCTACGGTTCAAACTGATATGGCTCAATAGCTTCAGTTTCTTCTTCAATTTTGTTTTCGCTACCTGCCTCCACACTACAAACATCCGTTTCAATACGGTACATGCGTAATCTGTTGAATCGCTTAAGCCGCTGAAATCCGAGTCTGAATCCGAGCTAATGTCGCTATAGCTTGCTGTTCTTTCCGCCATGTTTGTTTGTGTTGGCTTCACTATGTGACGTCACAGGAAAATGGACGGGTGTATATAACGATGGTTAAAATCAGGCACTTTGAAGCTTTTTTTTTAGGGATATTGCGTGATGGGTAAATTTTGAAAAAAACTTTGAAAAATATAATAAGCCACTGGGAACTGATTTTTAATGGTTTTAACCATTCTGAAATTGTGATAATGTTCCCCTTTAAGGACAAAATTGTTTTTCGATTGCAATAAAAAAAACATATGTTCGCAGCAGAGTGTGAAGCGACTGGGATGGGAATCAGCACCTCCAAATCCGAGTCCATGGTTCTCGCCCGTAAAAGGGTGGAGTGCCATCTCCGGGTTGGGGAGGAGACCCTGCCCCAAGTGGAGGAGTTCAAGTACCTCGGAGTCTTGTTCACGAGTGAGGGAAGAGTGGATGGTGAGATCGACAGGCGGTGCGGCGTCTTCAGTAATGCGGACGCTGTATCGATCCGTTGTGGTGAAGAAGGAGCTGAGCCGGAAGGCAAAGCTCTCGATTTACTGGTCGATCTACGTTCCCATCCTCACCTATGGTCATGAGCTTTGGGTCATGACCGAAAGGACAAGATCACGGGTACAAGCGGCCGAAATGAGTTTCCTCCGCCGGGTGGCGGGGCTCTCCCTTAGAGATAGAGTGAGAAGCTCTGTCATCCGGGGGGAGCTCAAAGTAAAGCCGCTGCTCCTCCACATCGAGAGGAGCCAGATGAGGTGGTTCGGGCATCTGGTCAGGATGCCACCCGAACGCCTCCCTCGGGAGGTGTTTCGGGCACGTCCGACCGTTAGAAGGCCACGGGGAAGACCCAGGACACGTTGGGAAGACTATGTCTCCCGGCTGGCCTGGGAACGCCTCGGGATCCCCCGGGAGGAGCTGGACGAAGTGGCTGGGGAGAGGGAAGTCTGGGCTTCCCTGCTTAAGCTGCTGCCCCCGCGACCCGACCTCGGATAGGCGGAAGAAGATGGATGGATGGATGGATGGATGGATGGATGGATGGATATGTTTAATGTACCGTAAGATTTTTTTGTTAAAATAAAGCCAATAATGCAATTTTTTTTGTGGTCCCCCTTATTTAGAAAAGTACCAAAAAGTATCGAAATACATTTTGTACCGGTACTAAAATATTGGTATCGGGACAACACTAATGTGAACAGACAATTTGTTTCTTTGTTTTTAATCATATGTACGTTTTTTAAATATCTAAACATGTCACACACTCATTATGCACACCATCACTCCTCCTCGCCTTGTTTTTAGTCTTAGTTTTTGGTCTCAGTATGGCAGTAATGTCTTCTCTGTGGTTTCAACTTTCTAAAACAAAAAGTATTCAAATGTAAGCGTTTCTCGTGCTTGCCAGGTTTTTCCCTTTTGTCCCAGATCAGATTATGCACTTTGTAAATGTCCTTTTAAAGAAGGTACAGCATTTTGGCAGGCAAATGTGTGCGCGTAGTCAAAGTAGGATATTTACATGCACGGCCTCAAGATACAAAATGAAAGTGTCTTCCATTCGACTGGGCTGCAGTTAAAACCACTTGTTTAGTCTCTTTAATTACAGCCCATGTCAATAAATGTCAACATTACGTAAAAGAATTTGAGGCATGGCCTCTACAAAGAGTCATATTTTTGCAGCTTCCAGACACTTAGCCACTGGGAATCATTGGGGATTTATGTATGTCGCCAAAGTGCAGTTAAAAGAGAATTCCTCTCTTGTGGTTAACCTCCTGTTGCGCTTTATTTAAAAAAGAAAAAAAAGAAGAAAAAAAGAAGAAGTCATTTGGTGTCAAATGAATGATCTAAGCAGGGGAGGGAAGCCTCCTCGGGTTTTCTCATCCCATTTATTGGAGGTGGGAAAACCTGAGCTGTCCTTGTGTCCACCAGATGGCTGGCTAATCAAGACCTGGCCCAGCGGGGGGTGGTTGCCACGCCCATATCTGCCCAGCAAAATTAGTTAATATGAGAATGTTTTAAGTACCTCAGCGTCTTAAAAAAAATCCTGTAATTACACTCAGCCCCCAGCTGCATGCCACTATATTGCCTATTTATGCTCCCGGTCTTGACACACTCGTCCTCTGCAGTGGACGTTTGTCTGGGGTGTCAAAGTCATTTTAGATCGGGGGCCACATGGAGAAAAATCTACTCCCAAGTGGACCGGACTGGTAAAATCACGGCACGATAACTATAAAAAAAAGACAAATTCAGATCTTTGTTTAAAAATAGAACAAGCACATTCTGAAAATGTACAACTCATAATGTTGGAGGGTTTTTTTTTTACACTTACATGATGCGGTTAATAGTATATATCAGGGGTGTCAAAGTCATTTTAGATCGGGGGCCACATGGAGAAAAATCTACTCCCAAGTGGGCTGGACTGGTAAAATCACGGCACGATAACTTTAAAAAAAAAAGACAACTTCAGATCTTTGTTTAAAAATAGAACAAGCACATTCTGAAAATGTACAACTCATAATGTTGGAGGTTTTTTGTTTTTTTTACACTTACATGTTGCGGTTAATAGTATATATCAGGGGTGTCGAACTCATTTTAGATCGGGGAGAACACGGAGAAAAATCTCCTCCCAAGTGGGCCGGACTGGTAAAATCATGGCACGATAACTTAAAAATAAAGACAACTTCAGATTGTTTTCTTTGTTTAAAAATAGAACAAGCACATTCTGAAAATGTACAAATCATATTGTTTTTTTTACACTTACATGTTGCGGTTAATAGTATTCTATCTTTATGTGTCGTTATTTATACTTTCTGAATAAATGATGTGATAATGTTCATCAGTCAACTCATTGGTGTTAATTTTCAATCTATCAAGATAAAAAAAAATAGTTTCAAAATCAAATTACAGTATTTTATTTATGTAGTTTGATCATTTTCCTCGACGAGTGCACTAACATCATGTGGTTTATTTGTTTTACATATGTAGCATCATCTACATAGATACAAAGAATTGCTATTGTGACATCTGGTGGACACATTTAGAAGAGCGGTTTCTTTTTTATTGAAAAATTTAGGCTCATTTTTATACTTGGCAAACTCATCCCGCGAGCCGGATAAAACCATACGTTTGACACCCCTGGTATATATACTTTATTTGTGGTTATTTATATTTTCTGAATTAATTATGTGATAATGTTCATCAGTCAACTCATTGGTGTTCATTTTCAATCTGTCAAGATAAATTACGGCATGTTATTTATGTAGTTTGATCATTTTCCTCGACTGATGTACTAACATGTGGTTTATTTTGTACATACAGTCGTGGTCAAAAGTTTACATACACTTGTGAAGGATGGGGCGGTATAGCTCGGTTGGTAGAGTGGCCGTGCCAGCAACTTGAGGGTTGCAGGTTCGATCCCCGCATCCGCCATCATAGTTACTGCCGTTGTGTCCTTGGGCAAGACACTTTACCCACCTGCTCCCAGTGCCACCCACGCTGGTTTAAATGTAACTTAGATATTGGGTTTCACTATGTAAAGCGCTTTGAGTCACTAGAGAAAAGCGCTATATAAATATAATTCACTTCACATAACAGCTCAATTTTTGTTTCATCTGACATCACATTGACAAAGATAAGACCTTCCGGAGGAAGGTTCTGTGGTCAGATGAAACAAAAATTGAGCTGTTTGGCCACAATATGTTTGGAGGAGAAAAGGTGAGGCCTTTAATCCCAGGAACACCACACCTACCGTCAAGCATGGTGGTGGTAGTATTATGCTCTGGGCCTGTTTTGCTGCCAATGGAACTGGTGCTTTACAGAGAGTAAATGGGACAATGAAAAAGGAGGATTACCTCCAAATTCTTCAGGACAACCTAAAATCATCAGCCCGGAGGTTGGGTCTTGGGCGCAGTTGGGTGTTCCAACAGGACAATGAGCCCAAACACATGTCAAAAGTGGTAAAGGAATGGCTAAATCAGGCTAGAATGAAGGTTTTAGAATGGCCTTCCCAAAGTCCTGACTTAAACGTAAACAAGTCCATGTCAGAAAACCAACAAATTTAGCTAAACTGCACCAATTTTGGCAAGAGGAGTGGTCAAAAATTCAAGCAGAAGCTTGTGGATGGCTACCAAAAGCACCTTATTGCAGTGAAACTTGCCAAGGGACATGTAAGCAAATATTAACATTGCTGTATGTATACTTTTGACCCAGCACATTGGGTCACATTTTCAGTAGACCCATAATAAATTCATAAAAGAACCAAACTTCAAGAATGTTTTTTGTGACCAACAAGTATGTGCTCCAATCACTCTATCACAAAAAAATAAGCGTTGTAGAAATTATTGGAAACTCAAGACAGCCATGAAATTATGTTATTTACAAGTGTATGGAAACTTTTGACCACGACTGTATGTAGCATCATCTACAAAGAATTGCTATTGTGACATCCAGTGGACACATTTAGAACAGCTGTTTCTTTCATTCAAACATTTCAGGTTAATTTATATACTTAGCAAACTCATCCCGCGGGCTGGATAAAACCTGTTCGCGGGCCTGATCCGGACATTTGACACCGGTGGTCTAATTCTTTTGTCAGTGTTGGGGGGGAAGAATATGCAAAAGACAAATGTCTACTGCAGAGGATGCTGGCTCTCAGGAGCTCATTTAGGAGCCATATTTGATATATTTCAACGCAATACTAAAATACAGGTATCTCACAATAATCCACAATCAACATAAAGCCAGTTGTTAATAATTACATTTTCTGCTACCCTCGTTAATCATTCACTAACGTGGCTTTTTTGAAATTATTGACCGCAGCCGACATGGCTCATAGTTCGATTAACCAGCCCAGCGTGTCCTCTCCGTCTTCACTTTTATTCCCATACGTTACAGCAGGGGTGTCAAACTCATTTTAGCTCAGGGGCCACATGGAGGAAGATCTGTGCACACGCGGGCCGGACTATTAAAATCATGGCATTAAAACTAAAAAATAAAGAAAACCTCTGATTGTTTCCTTTGGCCAAAAATAGAACTAACACATTCTGAAAATTTTACAATTAAAAACATAGAAAAAAAATACCGGCAGCGGTAAATTTTAGGTCCATAAAGGAAAGAAGAAAGTGAATGAATGTTTATAACTGAATACATTTACATCAATCAATCAATGTTTATTTATATAGCCCTAAATCCCAAGTGTCTCAAAGGGCTGCACAAGCCACAACGACATCCTCGGTACAGAGCCCACATAAGAGCAAGGAAAAACTCACCCCAGTGGGACGTCGATGTGAATGACTATGAGACATATGCACAAAAATTAGTTTTATTTATTTTTGTATTTTTTTTAATGAATTATGACAACTTTTTTCCAAAACACAATATAAAATGTGAGATATAACAGGATAATGCATACATTTATCATTTGTTTTCAAAACGCTTACAAAAAAAGTGGGACCCCAAAAATGTACTGTTGGACCCCATTTTTATGACTTGAGGTCACTGGGACCCCATTTTGAAAATGACTAGCGCCAACACTGATGGAGTATTGGTACGTGCAAAACAGCAGCAGGCGGCTGTGGCCTGCGGGCCGGTTCTAATACTAATCAAATATCCTCCCAGGGGCCATAGATCATTAATTCGTGGGCCAGATCTGCTCCGCGGGCCTTGAATTTGACACTTAGGTTCTATATTCTCAGTGAAACATCAACGTTTTGGGCTTGCTTGCCAAAGTCATTTATTGAACAGGCGTCAACCTACAGTCCACATGTTTCTCTTATGTGTGACTGCCATCTACTAGTCAAGGCCCATTGACATTGACACCCCCAAAATCTTTTTTCCCCCCACTCTGTCCTGTTCAACCAAATCATATTATTGATGTAGATGATCATAAATGCTGTACAGATTTACTTTAGAAAAGAGAAGTGTTGGATACTTCTCGTTGCCTTATTTGTATTTAACTTTAATAAATGTTAGGGGAGAATTTCAGTAAACAAAACCAGTCAGAGTTGTGTATCTGTTTTATGGAAGAATCTAGTCAATCATAGAACTGGCACCCATTGTTATTAAAAAAAAGTATTGATTTAAAAAATGAGAATGGTTTTGAATCTATTCTGAATCGAATCGTTACCCCCAAGAATCGAATCAAATCGTGTGGTGCCGAAAGATTCACAGTCCTAATGGGTAACGTTCACATTTGAACCGATACGGCACCAACTCCCATGTGCCAATTTTCAGTACGTTTGTGTGTGTTAATAAATATGAATTGTTTTTGATAATAAAATCTCATATTTTATTGCAACAATCAAAAAATGAGCTGATTATGACAACTGATGTCCAGTTGTTATATCATGTTTTATTATCATATTATCATCATATCAAGTATAACATTACGTTGCAAATCCAAGACGGCATATGGCAGTAGTGTACAGTTTAGGGTGTGTTTTTTTGTTGTGCCCTAAAAAGTGTTAATACTGTAAGAATTGTGCTTATTACACACCAGCTGTTTGGTTGTAACGTGCATCTTAGTTGTAGATTTCATCAACAAATTTGCAGGTGTTGAAATTGCCATGTAAAACCGCTAATGCGAATCGGTAGCATGACGATAGCAAAGCCAATGTATTAGTAATAATAATGGATTAGATTAGGGCTGCAACAACTAATCGATTAAATCGATTATAACAATAGTTGGCGATTAATTTAGTCATCGGTTCGTTGGATCTATGCTATGCACAAAGGCAATTTTTTATTTTATTTTTTGTAAAAAAAAAAAAAAAAGTTTAAATCTTTTATAAACCTTTATTTATAAACTGCAACATGTACAAACAGCTGAGAAACAATAATCAAAATAAGTATGGTGCCAGTATGCTGGGTTTTATTTCAATAAAATACTGGAAAGGATAGAAATGTAGTTTGTCTCTTTTATCCGATTATTAATCGATTAATCGAAGTGATAATAAACAGATTACGCGATTATCAAATTAATCGTTAGTTGCAGCCCTAGATAAGATTAATATGGTGCATTTCTAGAGTCGTATAGCGCTTCACAGAGAACTGAAAACCCATAATTCATTCACTCCACATTCACATCTTTACTGTGGTAAGCTACATTTGCGGCCTCAGCTGCCCTCCGGTAGACTGACGGAAGCGTGGCTGCCAATTTGCACCTACAGTCCAATTTTTGTTTCATCTGACATCACATGGACAAAGATAAGACCTTCTGGAGGAAAGTTCTGTGTTCAGATGAAACAAAAATGTAGCTGTTTGGCCACAATACCCAGCAATATGTTTGGAGGAGAAAAGGTGAGGCCTTTAATCCCAGGAACACCACACCTACCGTCAAGCATGGTGGTGGTAGTATTATGCTCTGGGCCTGTTTTGCTGCCAATGGAACTGGTGCTTTAAATGGGACAATGAAAAAGGAGGATTACCTCCAAATTCTTCAGGACAACCTAAAATCATCAGCCCGGAGGTTGGGTCTCGAGCACAGTTGGGTGTTCCAACAGGACAATGAGCCTAAACAACACGTTGAAAATGGTAAAGCAATGGCTAAATCAGGCTAGAATTAAGGTTTTAGAATGGCCCTACCAAAGTCCTGACTTAAACGTGTGGACAATGCTGAAGACACAAGTCCATGTCAGAAAAACCAACAAATTTAGCTGATTTCCACCAATTTTGTAGAGAGGAGTGGTCAAAAATTCAAGCAGAAGCTTGCCAGAAGCTTGTGGATGGCTACCAAAAGCGCCTTATTGCAGTGAAACTTGCCAAGGGACATGTAAGCAAATATTAACATTGCTGTATGTATACTTTTGACCCAGCGCATTTGGTCATATTTTCAGTAGACCCATAATAAATTCATAAAATAACCAAACTTCATGAATGTTTTTTGTGACCAACAAGTATGTGCTCCAATCACTCTATCACAGAAAAAATAAGAGTTGTAGAAATGATTGGAAACTCAAGACAGCCATGACATTATGTTATTTACAAGTGGATGTCAACTTTTGATCGCGACTGTATCTGCAATATTGGCAGTTTTGGAAAGTTTAGCGTTAGTAAAATATATGCAATGGACAACCTTAAACTATATTCAGATTAAGCTTTGAACAAGATGTGCTATCATTTATTTGTATCAATGCAGATTTCCAGTCACTGTCATCCAAAACTTTGCCAAATTCTGCTTCCTTGTCGTTTGTAATTTTGTCAAGAGATGTCTCTTTGAAGGGGAACATTATCACAATTTCAGAATGGTTAAAACCATTAAAAATCAGTTCCCAGTGGCTTATTATATTTTTCGAAGTTTTTTTCAAAGTTTTACCCATCACGCAATATCCCTAAAAAAAGCTTCAAAGTGCCTGATTTTAACCATCGTTAAAAAAACCCGTCCATTGTCCTGTGACGTCACATAGTGAAGCCAGCACAAACAAACATGGCGGAAAGAACAGCAAGCTATAGCGACATTAGCTCGGATTCAGACTCGGATTTCAGCGGTTTAAGCGATTCAACAGATTAGGCATGTATTGAAACGGATGGTTGTAGTGTGGAGGCAGGTAGCGAAAACGATATTGAAGAAGAAACTGAAGCTATTGAGCCATATCGGTTTGAACCGTATGCAAGCGAAAACGACGAAAACGACACGACAGCCAGCGACACGGGAGAAAGCGAGGACGAATTTGGCGATCGCCTTCTAACCAACGATTGGTATGTGTTTGTTTGGCATTAAAGGAAACTAACAACTATGAACTAGGTTTACAGCATATGAAATACATTTGGCAACAACATGCACTTTGAGAGTGCAGACAGCCCAATTTTCATCAATTAATATATTCTGTAGACATACCCTCAGCCGCGCTCTTTTCCTGAAAGCTGATCTGTCCAGTTTTGGAGTTGATGTCAGCAGGCCAGGGAAGCTAGGGTCGATAGGGGGTTTAGCTCGCTCGTCTGCGGGAACAAACTGCCGCCATTGCTTGCCGTGCTACCGAGGTCCTTTGTCCCTTAATTGCTCACACACTCCGGCAGATTCAATGGGGGTCTGGCGGCAGATTTCTTTGACTTTATCGTTGGAAATGCATCTGCTTTGAGTGTCGCAGGATATCCACACATTCTTGCCATCTCTGTCGTAGCATAGCTTTCGTCGGTAAAGTGTGCGGAACAAACGTCCAATTTCTTGCCACTTTCGCATCTTTGGGCCACTGGTGCAACTTGAATCCGTCCCTGTTCGTGTTGTTACACCCTCCGACAACACACCGACGAGGCATGATGTCTCCAAGGTACGGAAAACAGTCGAAAAAACGGAAATTAACAGAGCTGATTTGACTCTGTGTTTGAGAAAATGGCGGATTGTTTCCCAATGTGACGCCACGTTGTGACGTCATCGCTCCGAGAGCGAATATTAGAAAGGCGTTTAATTCGCCAAAATTCACCCATTTAGAGTTCGGAAATCGGTTAAAAAAATATATGGTCTTTTTTCTGCAACATCAAGGTATATATTGACGCTTACATAGGTCTGGTGATAATGTTCCCCTTTAAGATGGGAAATGAGGATATCAATTTTAGAAATGATGCCCTTCTGATTGAAGGGGATTTCCAAAAGTGAGTCTATTGCATATTGAGGTGGACTAAGCTGCAACCTTGAAAGAAAGCAAACAAGTGTGAGCGCAGGCTGAATAAGCGTGCTGGTTTGTTGGCCTTTCCAGTGATAATTGTGATCCGGAGGGAGCACGCAGCATTGGAAGAGCCTCGGAGGTAAAATATGTGTGAGTGTTGGAAGCTGATCTGTGGATACATCCCTTTTAGTGTAATGTGACATTTCCTGGGCTGCAGCCAGCAAGCTCCCTCCTCCTCGTCTTCCTTCCTCCTCCTCCTAACAAGCACATGATTACGCCCAAGACTTGGCAAACAACCCGGCCACACGCTACACTATAAACACAGGATTTTTGGCAGGCGGTGTAATGCATGCGCAGTGTGGAGTTAAAGGGAGGGGGCAGGAGTATCCCCGCCGCACCTCTTTACTCCTCATGGCGTGGAGCCAGTTCCCAGTCAGCTGCTGTGTTTACCCCGCGGGCCTTGACACGGTGGCCCAGTTAGCACCTAGCAGCACCCCCCCCGCCTCCCCACCCTGGATCTCAGCCAAGGCAGTAGTAGCACAAGAAAAAAGTAACAAGAGACAACACGGTCATCTTGACTTTTAAATAACCCCAAAACCAAAGGAAGTCTTGCATCAGAACCGCACTTCACGGGTGCTTCAAGAAGCCCAAAGAGAGTACAACTGTACAGACATCAACTCCTCTGTGGCGCCCGTTCACACTGCACACCTAATCTGATTCTTCTGCCCTCAAGTGACACGGATCTGATTTTTTTTTTTTTTTTTTTTTGCCGGTCTAAATGCTCTCAAGTGCTTCAAATCTGATCCGATTGGAATCGGAGTTTTCGGAGTCTGTTTCGCAGGTTTCCCTGCTCTTCAGGGGATAGATTATATATATATATATATATATATATATATATATATATATATATATATATATATATATATATATACATATATACATATATATATATTACACACACACACACACACACACACACACACACACACACACACACACACACATTAGTGTTGTCCCGATACCAATATTATCGGGACAACACTAAAGTGTGTATATATATATATATATATATAATATGCAAAATACGATAAGGGTATCGCAAATGGCTCACCTTTACAGGTACTCGCCCCTGCACCATCTGTGAGCCTGTGGCCTCGTTCTCTTCATCTCTCCTTCCATCAAGGCACCGGCGGGACTCTGCATGGCAGGGACGTCCTCCTCCCTGAGCCAAGACTAAGCTTGACCGCTTATATCTATATCGATATATACATATACATACTGTGTATGTATGTATGTGTGTATATATATATATATATATATATATATATATATACATATATATATATACACACATATATATATATACATATACATACATATATATATACATACATATATATATACATATGCATATATACACACAAATATATATACACATACAATATATACGCACGCACACACACACACACACACACACACACACACACACACACACACACACACACACACACACACACACACACACACACACACACACACACACACACACACACACACACACACACACACACACACACACACACACACACACACACACACACACACACACACACACACACACACACACACACACACACAGTGTTGTCCCGATACCAATACTTTGGTACCGGTACCAAAATGTATTTCGGTACTTTTGTAAATAAAGGGGACAACAAAAAACGTCATTGGCTTTATTTTAACAAAAAATCTTACGGTACATTAAACATGGGTCAAATGCAGAGAATCATTTCGCCACACCTAGTGTGTGTGTGACAATCATTGGCACATTAACTTAACTTTAATATGTTTCTTATTGCAATAAATAAAATAGTGAACATACAAGACAACTTGTCTTGTATTAGTAAGTAAACAAACAAACAAACAAACAACAGCTCATAGTGTAGCTGCTGACATATGCAGTAACATATTGTATCATTTTCCATTCTATTATTTTGTCAACATTATTAAGGACAAGTGGTAGAAAATGAATTATTAATCTACTTGTTCATTTACTGTTAATATCTGCTTACTTTCTCTTTTAACATGTTCTATCTACACTTCTGTTAAAATGTAATAATCACTTATTCTTCTGTTTGATGCTTTACATTAGCTTTGGATGATACCACACATTTCAGTATCGATCCGATACCAAGTAGTTACAGGATCATACATTAATCATATTCAAAGTCCTCATGTGTCCAGGGACATATTTCCCGAGTTTATAAACATAATATAAATTATACCGTTATTAGTATAGTACCGCGATACTAATGAATCATATTCGGTACTATCCTGTAACGACTTGGTATCGAATCGATACCAAAATTTGTGGTATCATCCAAAACTAATGTAAAGTATCCAAACAGAAGAATAAATTATTACATTTTAACAGAAGTGTAGATAGAACATGTTAAGAGGAAGTAAACAGATATTAACAGTAAATGAACAAGTAGATTAATAATTCATTTTCTACCACTTGTCCTTAATAATGTTGACAAAATAATAGAATGATAAATGACAATATGTTACTGCATACGTCAGCAGCTAAATTAGGAGTCTTTGTTTGCTTTCTTACTAATAAAAGACAAGTTGTCTTGTATGTTCATTATTTTATTTAAGGACAAAATTGCAATAAGAAACATGTTTAATGTACCGTAAGACGTTTTGTTAAAATAAAGACAATAATGCCATTTTTTGTGGTCCCCTTTATTTAGAAAAGTATCGAAAAGTACTGAAAATCAAAAAAAAATCAGATTTGGGCCACTTTGGCCTGCAGTGAAAAAGTAGTCCATGTCTTTAATCATGCCATTATCTCAACGTGAAACTCGCGCCTGTTCTGGTCAGGTAGTGAGAACACAAGAAGCTCAAATGAAACCAGCCGCGTCTCCTCTTCCTCCTCGCCAATTGTGCATGACCGCCACCTTTTCTGGCGAGGAGCAGACCAAGTGTTGCTTCGCCAACATGCTGCTGACCTTTACTCTAAATTCTTACTGAGCCAGCATCGGCCTTTCAAGCATCTTCAATTCTCATTTTAAACACTCTAGTTAAGACACATTATTTTGTAAACAAACCTCAATGGCAGGTTAGAAGAGAAATACAAGGTTTGAGTTACTAAAAAAAAACCCACTAAAATCCCACTTTTCTCTGGTTGGGAACAACAGGAAGCGGTAGAAATAGTATTCATGGTCGTAAACTTATATTTACACCAGAATCTTCTGCAGTGGGCATTTGAGTCTTGCATAACAGGACTATTTGTAACTCTGACAAATGAAAAATCGCATACCAAATGTCCACTACAGAGGATGCTTGTTCGATAAAGGAGCCTATAAAGAAGTATTTGGGCCACACGGTCATGAAAAAAAAGTAAATAGTCCAAAATCAATTGAGAAAAAGTTGTAATGTAATCGGAATAAAATAGTATTAAAAAGGGAGAAAAATGTCGTAAAGTTGTATTTTTTTAAGCAAGAACAATCATAAGATTATAAAAAATAAATTAATAACCTTACAAAATAACATCACAATGTTGCAATAAAGACCAAAACTTTTTTTTTAACGATAATGACAAAAAAAGTCGTACATGAGAATAATGTCGGAATAATCCGACAGAAAAGTTATAATGTTATACAAATAAGCTGTGTTTTTTTTTTAAGTCAAGCAAAGTTGAAACATTAAGAGAAAAATACTATTTTAAAAATTAAGATTACGATAATAGAAGTTACAAGAAGTCGGAAAATGTCGTGAACACTCCCGCAAAAGATTCTGTACGGTTACGAGAATAGCGTTTTTGTCAAAAACTAAAATAATACGATTACGAGAAAAAAGCCGTAGCATTAGATGAATATAACAGTAACCAGCCACAATAATAAAGTTGTAACATTAAAAAAAACAAAAAAAAACGTTTCATTATTAGGAGCAAAAACGCTGTGCATACAGTATTTTTATTTTATTTTATTTTTTTTAAAATACAATATTTTCTAAATAGAAGCATTTGTAAAAAGTCAACTTTGTTTTTCAAAGCAAACACCTGTTAGGAATAAAGTTGGGAAAATAAAACAAAAGTAAGAAAAGAAGTGGAACTGTAATGAGAACAATGATGTATTATTTGTAAAAGTCACAAGACTAGGAGAATAAAGTCGGAACTTTGGCAAGTGAACGTCAAAATCCCCACATAAACGTACAAAACCCAAAACCAGTGAAGTTGTCACGTTGTGTAAATGGTAAATAAAAACAGAATACAATGATTTGCAAATCCTTTTCAACCTATATTCAATTGAATAGACTGCATAGACAAGATATTTAACGTTCGAACTGGAAAACGTTATTTTTTGCAAATATTAGCTCATTTGGAATTTGATGCCTGCAACGTGTTTCAAAAAAGCTAGCACAAGTGGCAAAAAAGACTGAGAAAGTTGATCAAACACTTATTTGGAACATCCCACAGGTGAATTTCGTACAATAGGTAGATGTCATACAATAAGTCAACTAGACTAATACTGTATAAGTCATACAATAAGTCAAATAGACTGATACTGTCAATGTTAAACAATAAGTCAAATAGACTGATACTGTCAATGTTAAACAATAAGTCAAATAGACTGATACTGCAGATGTTAAACAATAAGTCAAATAGACTGATACTGTCGATGTTATACAGTAAGTTAAATAGACTGATCCTGTATTGGGGCGGTATAGCTTGGTTGGTAGAGCGGCCGTGCCAGCAACTTGAGGGTTGCAGG
>NC_084553.2:15153450-15258450 GCF_033978685.3 Nerophis lumbriciformis | reverse complement strand
TATATATATATATATATATATATATATATACATATATATACACACATATATATAAATTAATATATATAAAATATAATATAAGTAATAAAATATAATGAAAAATAAAATACAACATTAAGAAAAATTTGAAAAAAGCACTGTGACTTTTTGAAGAGACGAGGCTTGAGGCAAACGTCCACACAATGCAAATCAAGCTACGTCCAAAGACAATTGAAACCACAAAGGAAGCGTTCACTTCAACGTGCGTGACAGCTGCGCACAACAGAGCACAAAAGTCGTGGCTAACGTTACAGTCTCTAATACCATCTTGGCAAGAATCATCGCCGCATGAACGACAGCAGGGAATGAACATGCTTTTAATCCGTTTCGCTGGATTTTTAAGAACTAGATTTGAAGCACACTCAGAAATGTAAATACTGATTATTAACATGGGTCTAAAAAGAACATTTATGAAAATTATAAAAATATGAATGAATCGACATAGAAGAGGAAACCTAAAATAAATAAGAAAATCTGTTCATTAAAATGAATGCAGATTCTAGTTTACAGTAAGACACATTTTGGGCAATTTCACATTGAAATTTGAATTATTTTATTAATAATCAATTTGTACAGATTGTCCTTAATAATGTTGACAAAAAAACAGAATGGAAAATGACAAAATATGTTACTGCATACGTCAGCAGCTAAATTAGGAGCCTTTGTTTGCTTACTTACTACTAAAAGACAAGTCCTCTTGTATGTTCACTATTTTATTTAAGGACAAACTTGCAATAAGAAACATATGTTTAATGCACCGTTAAGATTTTTTTGTTAAAATAAAGTCAATAATGCCATTTTTTGTGGTCCCCTTTATTTAGAAAAGTATCGAAAAGTATCGAAATTAGTGATGTCCGATAATATCGGACTGCCGATATTATCGTCCGATAAATGCTTTAAAATGTAATATCGGAAATTATCGGTATCGGTTTCAAAAAGTAAAATGTATGACTCTTTAAAACGCCGCTGTACGGAGTGATACACGGATGTAGGGAGAAAGCGCCAATAAATCTTAAAGGCACTGCCTTTGCGTGCCGGCCCAATCACATAATATCTACGGCTTTTCACACGCACACACACAAGTGAATGCAAGGCATATTTGGTCAACAGCCATACAGGTCACACTGAGGGTGGCCGTATAAACAACTTTAACACTGTTACAAATATGCGCCACACTGTGAACCCACACCAAACAAGAATGACAAACACATTTCGGGAGAACATCCGCACCGTAACACAACATAAACACAACAGAACAAATACCTAGAACCCATTGCAGCACTAACTCTTCCGGGACGCTCCAATATACACCCCCCACTACCCCATACCCCCCAAACCCCACCTCAACCCCGCCCCCCCTCCCAACCCCGCCCACCTCAACCTCCTCATGCTCTCTCAGGGAGAGCATGTCTCAAATTCCAAGCTGCTGTTTTGAGGCATGTTAAAAAAAAATAATGCACTTTGTGACTTCAATAATAAATATGGCAGTACCATGTTGGCATTTTTCTCCTTAACTTCAGTTGATTTATTTTGGAAAACCTTGTTACATTGTTTAATGCAGGGGTCACCAACCTTTTTGAAACCAAGAGCTACTTCTTGGGTACTCATTAATGCGAAGGGCTACCAGTTTCCAACCATCCATTTTCTACCGCTTATTCCCTTTGGGGTCGCGGGGGGCGCTGGAGCCTATCTCAGCTACAATCGGGCGGAAGGCGGGGTACACCCTGGACAAGTCGCCACCTCATCGCAGGGGCTACCAGTTTGATACACACTTAAATAAATTGCCAGAAATAGCCAATTTGCTCAATTTACCTTTAACTCTGTTATTATTAATAATTAATGATATTTATCTTTGTGGAAACACTGATCATCTTAATGATTTCTCACAATACAAATATATAGAAACAGATAAATATCAATATGCAACACTTTATTTTTATATTTTCTAAAGTGCACATTTTTCAAATTGAACATTTTCAAATGATCACTCTTAAGACAGTCTTGTGAAATCACAATATCCCATTTTAACTAGCTTGCCACTAACATTTTTTAACAAATCATGAATTACTTTGCACCATGTTTGTACAAATAATAACTCATGTAAAATACAAAAGTCAACTCTCAAATTTTTAAATAAATCATGTCACACTTTGAACTGGACACCAAATCTGTTATCTGTTTCTTTGTCAGTTAGTGAAGACCAAGTCTTTAAAATATTTTCTTCAAATTCTATTTGAGTTTTGTCTTTCTTAGAATTAAAAACGTCGAGCAAAGCGAGGCCAGCTTGCTAGTAAATAAATAAAATTAAAAAAATAGAGGCAGCTCACTGGTAAGTGCTGCTATTTGAGCTATTTTTAGAACAGGCCAGCGGGCTACTCATCTGGTCCTTACGGGCTACTTGGTGCCCGCGGGCACCACGTTGGTGACCCCTGGTTTAATGGATCCAGCGGGGCATCACAACAAAATTAGGCATAATAATGTGTTAATTCCACAACTGTATATATCAGTATCGGTTGATATCGGAATCGGTAATTAAGAGTTGGACAATATCGGAATATCGGATATCAGCAAAAAAGCAATTATTGGACATCTCTAATCGAAATACATTTTGGTACCATACCAAAATATTGGTATGGGGACAACACGAGTCGCCACACATATGTTTAAGTGTTCTTATCGATACTGTAGTACTGTCCACTGGTGTGAATACTACATTTCACCATGGCAACCATTGTGCTATGTTAATAAAGTGGTTCAAGTTCATCCCGCTGTGGGCTCCTGTGCAAAATCAACTTCCACCGTGCTGCAGAGTGCCTGCCACCTGGGCGCCATGTTTGATGGGGCTGCAGGTGGACACTGTAGCGTCCTCCAGCAAAGTCAGTCAAATAATATATTTAAACAAATTTAAAAAAAGCTCCTCCTACTCCAGGCCATTTGGCTTCTTACTTTTACAGCCCCTGCCACACTGGGAGGGGGAGAATGATTGGAAAGATCACCAATCACGGGCCGACAAGAACACCGGGCCTGCAGACGCCGACCTCTCGTCCCGCCCCCCCGTGTCTCTTGTTGGGAGCCCCCGGTGGGAATGTTCACTGTTTGAAGAGTTAACTCTTTAATTCCGTCTGGAATGTTTCCTCTGGGTGGGGCAGTGCGGTGTGCCGAGCCAGACCACTAACCACGCTCCACCTCCTCCCACCGCATCTCCTCCCCCTTCATCTCCCTACTAAATTCAATACCTCTATTTCGGGCCTGGGGAGGGGGTCCTCCACACTTAGGTGTTAAGAGCAGGTCAGCACAAAATGAGGCATGGTCCAAGATTACTCCCAACACGCTCATTCGGATAAATGAGAGTGTGTGTGTGCTTGCGTGCGTGTGTGTGTGTGTACTCATTTACCACCCACGATGACATGTTCCACATTATTTCTATAGATGTCAGGAATCCAAAACTCAGAGGAGATTATTAAAATGCTGACATAGTACAGCGGAAAAGAGCCGTTGCACCTTTTAGTTTCTGATCCCTCATCAGAAATAGAAATGATCCGTTCCTGGGTTAAACCGATGCCATCATTGAAGCTTCCCTTCTTAATATTTGCCGTGGTACATGTTGAAAAATAAGATACCGTATTTTCTGGACCATAGGGAGCACCGGATTATAAAGGCGCACTGTCGATGAGCGCAGTCTATTTTCATGGCGCATTGAAGGGGTCATATTATGATTATTTTTTTCTAAATGGAAAACACTTCCTTGTGGTCTACATAACATGTAATGGTGGTACTTTGGTCAAAATGTTGCATAGATTATGTTTTACAGACCATCTTCAAGTCGCTTTCTGACAGAAAAAAAACGTCCAACCGGAACTCTCTACTAACTAAAGTTCTGTGGGTGAATAATGTAAACTCACTACACTGGTAGTTTTTAGCGCTTCCATAAAGAGTCTCCTGACAGATATAAGTTAGAACTAGAGATGTCCGATATTATCGGGCGATAAATGCTTTAAAATGTAATATTGAAAATTATCGGTATCGTTTTTTTTATTATCGGTATCGTTTTTGTTGTTTTTATTTTTTATTAAATCAACATAAAAAACACAAGACACACTTACAATTAGTGCACCAACCCGAAAAACCTCCCTTCCCCATTTACACTCATTTACACAAAAGGGTTGTTTCTTTCTGTTATTAATATTCTGGTTCCTACATTATATATCAATATATATCAATACAGTCTGCAAGAGATACAGTCCGTAAGCACACATGATTGTGCGTGCTGCTGGTCCACTAATAGTACTAACCTTTAACAGTTAATTTGACTAATTTTCATTAATTACTAGTTTCTATGTAACTGTTTTTATATTGTTTTACTTTCTTTTTTATTCAAGAAAATGTTTTTAATTTATTTATCTTATTTAATTTTTTTTTTTTTTTTTTAAAAGGACCTTATCTTCACCATACCTGGTTGTCCAAATTAGGCATAATAATGTGTTAATTCCACGACTGTATATATCGGTATCGGTTGATATCGGTATCGGTAATTAAAGAGTTGGACAATATCGGAATATCGGATATCGGCAAAAAGCCATTATCGGACATCCCTTGTTAGAACTTTACGCAACTTTATATTAGAAATGGCAACAGCGGAGGGTGAATGTCCCATGACAAGAAGATAGAGAAAAAGAAAAAGCTTATCGACTACGGCATCAACACGGACTACAATGGCGGACGTGCGCACATTTTCAGGACTTGTGCAAATCTCAAACACACATCAGCAGGTACCAGAAGGTAAGAAAAGTTGCTTTTGCATATTATTGTCAAACAAAACGCCAGATAATGTCTGCTAATGGGTGCCATTTTGCGGTCCTTATACACACACACCATAGTAATACTTGTATCTCCGACTACGGTAGCCGTAATGGGCCCACAATCCATCAAGCGGTGCGGCTTCAAAGTCGTACTAAAACATTTTGACAGATTTTTGAGCGCCGTGTATAATATTCTTTATTTTCAATGGAACATTTAACATTTTGATGTTTACTTGAGTCATATTGCAGTCTACACGTATCTCTTATGTGTGACTGCCATCTACTGGTCACACTTATCACTACACCATGTACCAAATAAATATACATATATTATAAATATATATAAATATATATAAATATATTTTGTTGTTTTCTTACTGTACCGAAAATGAACCGAACCGTGACCTCTAAACCGAGGTACGTACCGAACCGAAATTTGTGTGTACCGTTACACCCCTAATAAATATAATTCACTTCACTTCATTTAAAAAAAAAAAAGATTTGTTTTTGTACATAATTCTAATGGTCCTTGGAGCGGAGACATCAGCAGCCTCATAAGGAAGGGAGGAGAAACCTACTTGCCCGCTAGCAACGCAAAGCGGCATTTAGACAGAATCATTCATTGACCACATACGCAACCATCGGATTAAATTAAGTTTAATGCTCAAATATAGCCCGTGCACCAGCGTGCCTTCTGGAAACTGGACTGGCGAAATAGAATTAAACACGGCTAATTGGTGCAGCTCTCAAGAGTTTCCGTCCTGCTAGAAATTCGACTGCAGCCGTGTCGCCATCAGGGTCAGGCCGCGCTAAAGCACAAAGCCACATTCATCAGAGAAAAAATACCACTAAAAAGTGCAATTTGGAGATTAGTGGTCTCCATTCAGAGGAAGTGGGCCACTATTGGGGCAAAGCCAGGGTCATGCAGCAACGAGGGGGAAAAACAAATGTTAGAACACCCCCCACCTAAAAAAAACACTAAAAATCACCTCATAATATGGAAAAAAAAGTTAAACCAACAAAGACCACTCAGTCATCTCCATACACGAAGCGTCACGTCCATACAGTGAACTTTCCACCCTGTCACTCTCTAAAAGTCGGCGCAGGAGGGGGCGGAGCCAAAACCCGCAGTGACAAACGATGGCGTTTGATGAGCACAAACAGCAGCATCAAACTCCTACCCGCCCCGAGGGCAACTGACGGGGATAAATCAGTGCCACGACTCGGCCGTGAAACCGGAGCCGGTGTAACGGAGTCCACGAGTATTGTCGTCTTCACGGGGGAAAGTAATACATTTCTTGTGTTGTTTTAATAAAAGGAGAGTTTCAACGTGCACATTAGAAAGTCACCACCAGGCATTCACAAATACAAACGGGTGAAAATAAACAACACTTCAGGATTCGTCGACAATAGAATTTGCCGCCCACACATTGATTTGTGAACAACAGTCAGCGATGTCATCACTTATGGTTTTTCCGGTTGGAAGCATTCACAACTAGGGTTGTACGGTATACTGCTACTAGTATAGTACCGCGATACCAATGAATCATATTCGGTACTAAACCGCTTCTAAAAAGTACCGCCCCCCCCCACGCCGCGCCCCTGTCGTCGTGTCATTGCTGGTTTACGAGCAGACGAGCATGTTCGGCAGCGCACAATCACAGAGTACTTACAAGCAGACACAGTGTGTAGACAGAAAAGGGAGAACGGACGCATTTTGGCTTAAAAACTAAAGATAAAGGTGAAGTTATAACACTGAAAATTGTAAATTGTAAGTTTTGCAATATAACTAAAACAATTCGTACTTACTAAACCGTTCCATTTGTTATGTCTGGAAGAGTGTTTTGGTGCATATTTGTACGCGCTTAATGTAAGAAAGCTATTGTCAATAGCAAATATGCTAACAAGTTTACAAGTGTCTTTGCTAGTATTATTAACTTACATCCATCCATCCATCCATCCATCCATCTTCTTCCGCTTATCCGAGGTCGGGTCGCGGGGGCAGCAGCTTAAGCAGGGAAGCCCAGACTTCCCTCTCCCCAGCCACTTCGTCCAGGTCTTCCCCGAGGCGTTCCCAGGCCAGCCGGGAGACATAGTCTTCCCAACGTGTCCTGGGTCTTCCCCGCGGCCTCCTACCAGTCGGACGTGCCCTAAACACCTCCTTAGGGAGGCGTTCGGGTGGCATCCTGACCAGATGCCCGAACCACCTCATCTGGCTCCTCTCGATGTGGAGGAGCAGCGGCTTTACTTTGAGCTCCTCCCGGATGGCAGAGCTTCTCACCCTATCTCTAAGGGAGAGCCCCGCCACCCGGCGGAGGGAACTCATTTCGGCCGCTTGTACCCGTGATCTTGTCCTTTCGGTCATAACCCAAAGCTCATGACCATAGGTGAGGATGGGAACGTAGATCGACCAGTAAATTGAGAGCTTTGCCTTCCGGCTCAGCTCCTTCTTCACCACAACGGATCGATACAGCGTCCGCATTACTGAAGACGCCGCACCGATCCGCCTGTCGATCTCACGATCCACTCTTCCCTCACTCGTGAACAAGACTCCGAAGTACTTGAACTCCTCCACTTGGGGCAAGATCTCCTCCCCAACCCGGAGATGGCACTCCACCCTTTTCCGGGCGAGGACCATGGACTCGAACTTGGAGGTGCTGATTCTCATCACAGTCGCTTCACACTCAGCTGCGAACCGATCCAGTGAGAGCTGAAGATCCTGGCCAGATGAAGCCATCAGGACCACATCATCTGCAAAAAGCAGAGACCTAATCCTGCAGCCACCAAACCAGATCCCCTCAACGCCTTGACTGCGCCTAGAAATTCTGTCCATAAAAGTTATGAACAGAATCGGTGACAAAGGGCAGCCTTGGCGGAGTCCAACCCTCACTGGAAACGTGTCCGACTTACTACCGGCAATGCGGACCAAGCTCTGACACTGATCATACAGGGAGCAGACTGCCACAATCAGACAGTCCGATACCCCATACTCTCTGAGCACTCCCCACAGGACTTCTCGAGGGACACGATCGAATGCCTTCTCCAAGTATTAACTTACAATGGCATTATTTTTCTATTGTTTCAGTTTCACAAACTCCTCAGTAAAAGTCACCAAAATGTTACCGTGGAGTTATTGAGTCTGTTTAGCTGATTGGAGAGCTGGCTTCCGCAGCTCTGTTTTGTTTGATCTGCTGTTTTACTGCCATGTTACAGGCATCATTTGGGAACAATTAAAGGTATGTAAATAAATATTTACAAAATATATCTGTGTACATAACTAATTTCACAGCGTATACATCTGCGGCTTACAGTCCGGTGTGGCTAATATATGGAAAATATTTTTTCTTCTGAAATTTAATTGGTGCGGCTTATTGTCTGGAAAATACGAATGGAGAGCGAGCTTCCACAGCTAGTGGGTCCATGACTTCTGTTTTGTGTGATCAGTCGTTTTACTGCCATGTTACAGGCATCATTTGGTAACAATTAAGGTACCGTATTTTCCGCACTATAAGGCGCACCTAAAAACCACAATTTTTCTCAAAAGCTGACAGTGCGCCTTATAACCCGGTGCGCTTTATTACGATTCATTTTCATAAAGTTTCGATCTCGCAACTTCGGTAAACAGCCGCCATCTTTTTTCCCGGTAGAACAGGAAGTGCTTCTTCTTCTACGCAAGCAACCGCCAAGGTAAGCACCCGCCCCCATAGAACAGGAAGCGCTACCGCCCGCCCCCGGAAGAAAAAGAAGCGCGCGGATATTTCGTTTCATTTCCTTTGTTTGTCTACATCTGTAAAGACCAGACTACAAAATGGCTCCTACTAAACGACACGCTTATAACGCAGAATTTAAACTTAAGGCAATAAGTCATGCCGAAGAACACGGAAATAGAGCAGCAGCAAGAGAATATAACATAAATGAATCAATGGTGCGTAGGTGGAGGAAGCAAGAAGATGACCTGCGCCAGGTAAAGAAGACAAAACAGAGCTTCCGAGGGAACAAAGCACGATGGCAACAGTTGGAGGACGAACTCGAACAGTGGGTTGTTGAGCAGAGAGCAGCAAGCAGAAGTGTCAGCACCATCACTATTCGAATGAAGGCAACAACGCTAGCAAGCGAACTTCACCTGGATGATTTTAAAGGTGGTGCTTCTTGGTGTTTTCGGTTTATGAAAAGACGCAATCTCTCCATCCGCACACGGACCACTGTTTCACAGCAACTGCCTAACGACTTTAAAGAAAAGCTGGCTACTTTCCGTGCATATTGTAAAAAGAAGATAGCGGAAAAAAAGATCCGGCCAGAGAACATTATCAACATGGACGAGGTTCCACTGACTTTTGATATTCCTGTGAACCGCACTGTTGATACAACGGGAGCACGTACGGTGAATATTCGCACCACTGGGAATGAAAAGTCGTCCTTCACTGTGGTTCTAGCTTGCCATGCTAATGGCCAGAAACTTCCTCCCATGGTCATATTCAAAAGGAAGACCTTGCCAAAAGAGACCTTTCCAGCCGGCGTCATCATAAAAGCTAACTCGAAGGGATGGATGGATGAAGAAAAGATGAGCGAGTGGTTAAGGGAAGTTTACGCGAAGAGGCCGGGTGGCTTTTTTCACGCTGCTCCGTCCATGTTGATATACGACTCTATGCGCGCCCACATCACAGATGGTGTCAAAAAACAAGTGAAGCACACAAATACAACACTCGCCGTCATTCCGGGTGGATTAACCAAAGAACTCCAACCGCTGGATATTGGTGTCAACAGGGCATTCAAATCACGACTGCGAACTGCGTGGGAAAAATGGATGACCGAAGGCGAACACACCTTCACTAAGACGGGCAGACAACGCCGGACGACATACGCCAACATCTGCCAGTGGATTGTAAATGCCTGGGCAGATATTTCTGTCACAACTGTGGTCCGAGCTTTCCGGAAGGCAGGATTCACAGAACTGCTGCACAACAACAGCGACACTGAATCCGATGACTTCGAAGAGACGGAGCCGGCCATTTTGGAAGCCACGCTTGCGCAACTTTTCAATTCGGACACCGAAGACGAAGAATTCGAAGGATTTACCGGTACGAATGAAGAATAACTTCAGAAAGTGAGCGCTATGTTTATTTTGTGTGTTGTGTGTTGTGACATTAACGTTCGAGCAACATTACCGGTATGTTGCTATTGCTCTACACCATTTTGAATTTTACTATGTTTGTGATTGCACATTTGTACATTTTGGGACAGAGTTGTTAGAACGCTGGTTTTCAATATATTATTAAAGTTTGACTGAACTATCTGACTGTTTTTTTGACATTCACTTTAGCGCAGCGTTTTTTTGACATTCACTTTAGCGCAGCGTAGGCGCGGCTTATAGTCCGGGGCGGCTTATTGGTGGACAAAATTATGAAATATGTAATTCATAGAAGGTGCGGCTAATAATCCGGTGCGCCTTATAGTGCGGAAAATACGGTATGTAAATAAATATTTACAAAATATATCTGTGTAAATAACTAATTTCGGAGTACTTACAAACAGACACAGTGTGTAGACAGAAAAGGGAGAACGGACGCATTTTGGCTTAAAAACTAAAGATAAAGGGGAAGTTATAACACTGAAAATTGTAAATTTTGCAATATAACTAAAACAATTCATACTTGCTAAACCGTTCCATTTGTTATGTCTGGAAGAGTGTTTTGGTGCATATTTGTACGCGCTATCTTAATGTAAGAAAGCTATTGTCATTAGCAAATATGCTAACAAGTTTACAAGTGTCTTTGCTAGTATCATTAACTTACAATGGCATTATTTTTCTATTGTTTCAGTTTCACAAACTCCTCAGTAAAAGTCACCAAAATGTTACCGTGGAGTTATTGAGTCTGTTTAGCTGATTGGAGAGCTGGCTTCCGCAGCTCTGTTTTGTTTGATCAGCTGTTTTACTGCCATGTTACAGGCATCATTTGGGAACAATTAAAGGTATGTAAATAAATATTTACAAAATATATCTGTGTATATAATTAATTTCACAGCGTATACATCTGCGGCTTACAGTCCGGTGTGGCTAATATATGGAAAACCTTTTTTCTTCTGAAATTTAATTGGTGCGGCTTATTGTCTGGAAAATACGAATGGAGAGCGAGCTTCCACAGCTAGTGGGTCAATGACTTCTGTTTTGTGTGATCAGTCGTTTTACTGCCATGTTACAGGCATCATTTGGTAACAATTAAGGTATGAAAATAAATATTTACAAAATATATCTGTGTAAATAACTAATTTCGGAGTACTTACAAGCAGACACAGTGTGTAGACAGAAAAAGGGAGAACGGACGCATTTTGGCTTAAAAACTAAAGATAAAGGTGAAGTTATAACACTGAAACGCCCTCAGGAAGGTTTAAAGTGCTTTAAGACATGGCGAGCTAGCGGCTAAATTCCAGCCGCAATCAGCAGTGTTTTAGCTACTTCTAAATCACTAATCCTTGTCTCCATGGCGACAAATAAAGTAAGTTTCTGACAAGTATCATCCCTGCAGGACGAGGAATAGCTAAACATGCTTTACTACACACCGTCACAATGTAAACAAACGCCATGGGTGGATCTACACCTAACATCCACTGTAATGATACCAAGTACAGGAGAGTATCTAGTTGATACCACAATGATAACGTCAATATTACAATGATTACATGAATATTGTTTGGCATCATAACATCTTCTTTCGTTTTTTAAATGTATATTATGTTTATAAACTCAGGAAATATGTCCCTGGACACATGAGGACTTTGAATATGACTAATGTATGATCCTGTAACTACTTGGTATCGGACTGATACCCAAATTTGTGGTATCATCCAAAACTAATGCATACTTGCCAACCCTCCCGAGACTCCCGAAATTCAGCGCCTCTCCCGAAAACCTCCCGGGACAAATTTTCTCCCGAAAATCTCCCGAAATTCAGGCACACAATATAAACAGCGTACCTGCCCAATCACGTTATAACTGTAGAATGATCGAGGGCGAGTTCTTGGTTTCTTATGTGGGTTTATTGGTAGGCAGTTTCATTAACGTCCTCCCAGCCGCGGCAATAACACACAACAACAGCATTTCGTCTACCATAAAGCAGTTCGTCTGCCGTAAACAGCAATGTTGTGACACTCTTAAACAGGACAATACTGCCATCTAGTGCATTTGATGAAAGCACTTTTTGCGTGCCACAAAGCAATGCATCATCAGTGAGGGCGTTCAGCATGGTTAGAAAAATAGTGACAAATAGAACAAGGATGGACAATTCAACCCTTAACTCAACAATGAGTAGATGAGTGTTATGTGTGTGTATATGTGTAAATAAATGAACACTGAAATTCAAGTATTTATTTTATTTATATATATATATATATATATATATATATATAAATAAAATACTTGACTTGGTGAATCCTAGCTGTAAATATACTCCTCCCCTCTTAACCACGCCCCCAACCACGCCCCCCGCCCCCCACCTCCCATAATCGGAGGTCTCAAGGTTGGCAAGTATGCTAATGTAAAGCATCAAACAGAAGAATAAGTGATTATTACATTTTAACAGAAGTGTATATAGAACATGTTAAAAAAATTAATCGAGTCTATTAGATTGCTAAAAATGCCAGGAGTTAATCAATCAATAATATACCGTATTTTCCGGACCATAGGGCGCACCGGATTATAAAGGGCACTGCCGATGAGCGGGTCAAGGCAGGTCTATATTAATACAAAAGGCGCACCGGATTATAGAGCGCATTAAAAGGGGTCATATTATTTTATTTTTTTCTAAATGTAAAACACTTCCTTGTGGTCTACGTCAGTGGTCCCCAAGCCGGTCCGTGGATCGATTGGTACCGGGCCGCACAAGAATTTAATTTTTTTTTTAAAAATAACAATTATTATTTTTATTTTTTTTATTAAATCAACATAAAAAACACAAGATACACTTACAATTAGTGCACCAACCTAAAAAACCTCCCCCCCATTTACACTCATTCACAAAAGAGGTTTGTTTCTTTCTGTTATTAATATTCTGGTTCCTACATTATATATCAATACAGTCTGCAGGGATACAGTCCGTAAGCACACATAATTGTATGTTTTTATGACAAAAAATAAATACATTTTAAAAAATTAAAAATAAATAACACCCCACCAGTCCGCGGGACAAACTTTTGAACGTTGACCGGTCCGCGGTTACAAAAAGGTTGGGGACCACTGGTCATAACATGTAATGGTGGTTCTTTGGTCAAAATGTTGCATAGATTATGTTTTACAGATCATCTTCAAGTTGCTTTCTGACAGTCGCTTCAGGATGCGCCGTTTTGTGACCGGTCTTATTTAAAGTTAAAGTTAAAGTACCAATGATTGTCACACACACACTAGGTGTGGCGAGATTATTCTCTGCATTTGACCCATCACCCTTGATCACCCCCTGGGAGGTGAGGGGAGCAGTGGGCAGCAGCGGTGGCCGCGCCCGGGAATCATTTTGGTGATTTAACCCCCAATTCCAACCCTTGATGCTGAGTGCCAAGCAGCGTGGCTCACCTTCGACAGCGTCTTCTCCCCGTCATCTTTGTTGTAGCGGTCTAGCGTGCAAGGACGGGAGTGGAAGAAGTGTCAAAAGATGGAGCTAACTGTTTTAATGACATTCAGACTTTACTTCAATCAATAACAGAGCGGCATGTCCTCATGTGTCCCGTGAAAAACCTTCCGACCGGAATTCTCTAATAACTAAAGTTCCTTGGGTGAATAATGTAAAGTCACTACACCGGTATGTTTTATCGCTTTCATGGCGAGTTTACTGACAGATATAAGTAAGAACTTTACACTACTTTATAGTAGAAATGGCAACAGCGGAGGGTGAATGTCCCATAACAAGAAGATAGAGAAAAAGAAGAAGCTTATCGACTGCAGGGTGTGCGCAAATTTTCAGGACTTATGCAGATCGCAAATACAGATCAGCAGGTACCAGAAGGTAAGAAAAGTTGCTTTTGCATAAAACTGTAAAAAAAAAAAACGCCAGATAATATGTCTGCTAATGGGTGCCATTTTGCCGTCCTTATACACACACCACAGTAATACTTGTATCTCCGACTACGGTAGCCGTAATGGGCCGACAATCCATCAGGCGGTGCGGCTTCAAAGTCGTACTAAAACATTTTGACAGATTTTTGAGCGCCGTGTGTAATGTTCTTTATTTTCAATGGAACATTTAAAGTTTTGGTGTTGTTTACTTGTAATAATAATAATAATAATAATAATAATAATAATAATAATAATAAATGGCAGCACAATACGAAGGTCCTGAGTAGGCTTGGGTTCAATCCCGGGCTTGGGATCTTTCTGTGTGGAGTTTGCATGTTCTCCCCGTGACTGCGTGGGTTCCCTCCGGGTACTCCGGCTTCCTCCCACCTCCAAAGACATGCACCTGGGGATAGGTTGATTGGCAACACTAAATTGGCCCTAGTGTGTGAATGTGAGTGTGAATGTTGTCTGTCTATCTGTGTTGGCCCTGCGATGAGGTGGCGACTTGTCCAGGGTGTACCCCGCCTTCCGCGCGATTGTAGCTGAGATAGGCTCCAGCGCCCCCCGCGACCCCGAAGGGAATAAGCGGTAGAAAATGGATGGATGGATGGATAATAATAATGGATTAGATTTTATATAGCCCTTTTCTATTATTAGATACTCAAAGCGCTCACAGAGAAGTGAGAACCCATCATTCATTCACACCTGGTGGTGGTAAGCTACATTTGTAGCCACAGCTGCCCTGGGGTAGACTGACGGGAGCGAGGCTGTCAGTTTGCGCCTACGGCCCCTACGACCACCACCTATCATTCATTCACCAGTGTGAGCGGCACCGGGGGCAAGGGTGAAGTGTCCTGCCCAAGGACACAACGGCAGTGATTTGGATGTCAAGAGGCGGGGAGCGAACCTGCAACCCCCACTACGCCACCCTACTTGAGTCATATTGCAGTCTGCACGTATCTCTTATGTGTGACTGCCATCTACTGGTCACACTTATCATTACACCATGTACCAAATAAAATTGCTTCGAGGTCCATAAGCACAAGCGGAATTATTGCGTACATTAGGCGCACCGAGTTATAAGGCGCACTGTCGATTTTTGAGAAAATGAAAGGATTTTAAGTGCTCCTTATAGTCCGAAAAATGCCGCTTTATAGACACATAATAAGCCGGAAGCACGAGTTGCCTGTGGACGAGCAAGCACGCCAAACTACAAAACAAATCCAGCAAAAATGACAAAAATACAATATTTTCTAGACCACGTGACGTTGTACTAACCAGGCCACAGCGTCACCGTCAGGAGTGACATTTAAAATCCCACGCCTCATGTGGGTTATGTTTTATTCAGCAAGTTGGTCTGCAGCGTACGGCGTTTTGATTTTTGCCCACGCGTCAGCTTCTCGCCTCAGAGACGACTGACACTCTGGGCACGGCGGCAATGGCGTAACAGCAGTCGGCGGTGAACGTTAACAACAGTTCCGTGGCACATTCCCGCTGTCAGGTCCATCAGTCCGGTGCCGAGCGTCCATCATAAATGAAGCATGAACCCCGGCGAACGTTCCAGCGTCTAAAAGCTCACACGCAATCTTTCCTATCGATCTCCCGAGCTGCAGCTGTGCAGCTCTCCACTTCCTGGCTGATGCGTTGCCGGGGCGACGGCTAAATTATGCAACAGCAGACGAGGAGCGGGCCTCCAGGGGTGGCGAGCGACAGGCAAGGCCTTTTGCGCCGGCGGTGTCGGCGGCGACTGACCCGTCGCTGCAGTAGGGCAAACAACCATATCAATACATATGGCCACAGACACCTCATCGATACTCATTAAAAATGCGTTCGATAGGTTTTTTTTCTTCTTCGTGGGAAGAAAACGGAAGTTACAAAGCAAGGTTGGTTGCATGAACAAATGCACTGGCGCTTTGGTAACCGGGCAACGCAGGAAGTGATAAATGATCAATGGGAGTGACGCGACAATCAGGTAACAGTATCAACTATCACGTTTGGTCGCGCCATCTTGTTGTGTCACAAATTGTCACTTCGACAGTATGGCAGCTTGTTTTGTTTTTTTAAAAAGGGACCATAGTCAGACCAATCTGGTCTGTAAATTCCCCACCAAGACCGGTAAGACCACACCACCTTAGCCGTGCTCACCCTTTAGAGCACAGCCGTAACTTCCCGGCACTAATCCTGCTGAAAATAGTTCTTCCCATGTTTCTCTATGTTTACATTTTCACACTATTTTGTTACACTCTATTTAGCATTTCTTACAAATTCCTTATTTGTGCACCTTCATTTGAAGAGGTTAATTAATGTAAAATATAATTTTGTTGACAATAATTGTTTTCCATGCTTGTGTTGACATTTCCTTTCCTTTCTGCCTTGATAGCTGAGGGGATTATAATCAAAAGGTAGGAAAATTAACATTTCATATATTTTTCTCCTGGTACTTATTTTCAATAATTTATATTTTTTTATGATCTAGCAACAACAAACAGTGACACAGCTTTTTTTTTTTTTTTTTAAAGGAAAACAGAAAAAAAAAAGATACCGTTTTCAGCCACATCCACTACTTTTGACAACCCCACAGCGGATACATCGCATATAAATGACAAATTAAAATGATTTAACATCACTTTTACCTTTATTGAAGAGAGGACGGAAGAAGGGTAGAGGAAAACTATGCGCAATCTTTTGCATTCAATAGTGTTTCTCACCTTTATTGTCAAAGTTCTGGGCATGTTAGAGATGCGCGGATAGGCAATTATTTCATCCGCAACCGCATCACAAAAGTCGTCAACCATCCGCCATTCACCCGAACCAACATTTTATCAAAACCACACCCGCCCGCACCCGCCCGTTGTTATATATCTAATATAGACGATGCAAGGCATTAGTGAGGTTAGAAAGCTTTTGCCTGTTAAAGAAAGGAGACTGATCCAATGCAGCAGAGACATTCAATGCGTGCCATGCATTAATATATCTTGGCCACGCATTAGTGGCTAAGAGATATTAATGCGTGATAATATTATTTATCATTATTATAATATTATTGTAATTTCCATTAAGAAAGTGTTGACTATTGTTGCCAATGCCCTCAGATCAGGAGTGCGTTCCTCACACTTTGTGTGCGCAGTTGCAGAAAGCAGAACGAGGGTTTTAAGAAGTTAAAAAAATGTTTTAGAAAGACTAGGCCTATATTTTCGTTAGGTAAAAAAATGTTCTGAATTTATTTCAATGAATATTAACTTGTTAACGTTATAATGCTCAAATAGGGACGAGGGCGGGGTGCACAGTGAAACAGTGAACAATTTTGCGACAAAGATGAACCTTTATTGATTGATCTGCAGCCATGACAAAATATCAGACAATCTCCATTGTCAACGACAGGCAGGAAAATAAAGATAAACACATAGCCTATGTTGTAGGCATAGGCATAGGCTCATACGTTTTTAAGTTGAAATAAAAAAAATTTAAAAAAAATGTGCCTCATAAGCCTTAGGCTGTCAATCACGTGCACAAACTTAAATTATACAATAACATATGTATGTCATCTCTATTTAAACAAAAATAAATTAAATAAATAATAATAATAAATTACCTGCAACTTATTGGCCAAGGCAAATAGCTGAAGGGGGGAAATCAAACCCATCAGACTGCACTTTATCATCAAACTTGAATTATAATGAAAATAGACGGTCGCGACAAACAAAGCAGGCTAAATAGCCTTACATTGTCGCCAATCGGAGATGCGCTTCACTTGACAGCGAGGCCAAATAATTATTCACACATAGTAGTATATCTCGAATAGAAAAAAAACACAATAAACAACGCAATTGCCTTAATTCCTTTGCATTGTAGTGCGCCCAAACAACACGTAACCATCAAAATTATTTAGCTGACCGAACTCAATATAGGTTAGACATGGGCTTATTTGGTATAGCCTATAGGTAACGTAGACTAATTCGTTTAACATATCCAACCGTATGTCTACTTACTTTTTTTTTTGTTAGCACTATGCGGGAATAAAATGGCATCTACAGTGCCAGGATTCATGCGAGAGCGCCTGGCCTCTAAAATGCGCCCTGCTGCGCTGAAGGAGCGCTCACTTGCGCCGCTTGTTGCTGGGACGCGGTACCTAGAATAATTGACTGTTTCAAAGAGCGCTGCTCATTTTTCGTATGTGGGTAACAACATTTAACTATGTATATATATTTCCGAATTGGTTCAAACGCCCGCATCTATTTAAAATCTATTTTTACCCGCCCGACCCGCGGATACTCGGTTGTGTCCGCAAACCGCGCATCTCTAGGGCATGTATACATGTGAGTCGTCACATTTTATTAAGAAATCAACAAAAAGTCTTCAAAATAATCTCAAGTCAAAACTTGCGAAACGTCTGCTCGAATGTAGACGTGACATCACATGGACCAGACCTGGGCAAATTAAGGCCCGGGGGCCACATTAAGCTTTTCAATCTGGCCCGCCGGACATTCCCAAATATTTTTTTTTTAGATCTTTAAGATGGAAACTGTAGCTGCCATCATGATGTGCAGTGATGTTTTCAAATGACCGTAAGTCTTGAACTAAATAAAGTATTTCAATGGTTGGAATCTGTGCTTTTGCATGATATACTAGTTACTATGGTAATCTAATTAGTTACTATGGTCATCTAAGTCACAGCAGCTCAGACGAGGCACCAAGCAGTGTGGGTGGGGAGCGTTTCCGGAGCGGCCAGCCTGAAATGTGGGTGTCAGGGACAGACGCGGAAGGAGATTTTGACAACAAAGTTCTAAAGCTTAGTGATATTTCAGATGTATCAGATTGTAGGTGGGGGTTTTTTTACCCTTCGCGTTCATGTTTCACTGTGTTTGTTGCATTTTTGTTGCGTTTCGCTTGATTGTAAAATATGTCGCTGGAGAGGGGGTGTGACGTTCATATGTTGTCAATATTCAGTGCTTTATCCTTCATAGTTAATATTGTAAATCCCACATTATTTTCATGTACATTCTGGGTGTCTCATTCAGTAAAGTAATGTAAAATTACATTCCGTTTTTTAAAGCGGTCTGTCATAACTTTTTTATTATTATTGTGAGGTTTTGTATTAGTGTTCCTAAAAATAGATATACCGGCCACCAGACACATTTTTTTCTCTAAATTTGGCCCCTGAGTCAAAATAATTGCCCAGGCCTGACATAGACAGAACTGACATGCTGTCATGTAAACACGATTAATTAAATTAAGGCTATTTGGTATGTATACTAAAAGGACAATGAATAGACGGGGGCTGCAACTAACAACTATTCTGATAGTCGACTAACACTATCTTAACGTTTGGTCGACTAATTGGATTATGAAGTGCATAATTAGTGGCTCTAATTGAGCCGTGGCCTTTAAAAATCAGTTTGCGATATTTTTAGGCATGAACTAACTCGCATTAAAGACCAGACCTGGGCCGATATTCCATAGTCAATTAAAGTTAAGTTCAAGTTAAAGTGCCAATGATTGTCACACACACACACTAGGTGTGGCGAAATGATTGATCACCCCCTGGGAGGTGAGGGGAGCAGTGAGCAGCAGCGGTGGCCGCGCCCGGGAATCATTTTTGGTGATCAGAATAATGCAAAGAGAAGTGAGCAGTAGCTGATGGCTGGTAGAAATAAGGGTCCAAAGTTCCCTGGTGGCTTATACTAACAGCTATTATTGGGCCAGCTGGTTCAACTCTCCACTTTAGGTATGAATATTGGAAGGAAATGGAGAAATGAGCTTGTTTATTGTTGACCAAGTGGAGATTCCCCACATTTCCGACAATCCGCAGAACTAGAGCTGCAACTATCGAATATTTTAGTAATCTATTCAGTATTCTACTGAATATCCCGATCGATTAATCGAGTACTCGAATAAACAATTTTTTTGCTTAATTAAGGTTTAATTATACACGTCAAGATGTGCCCTCAATTATTGCGTTTGGCCTAAATGTATTTTATTTCCTAAACGGCTGTTTTCATTATTGAAGGCTGACACGCACAGATGAAATGTGTCCGTGGTTGATTGTTAGGTTAAAGTGCCAATGATTGTCACACACACACTAGGTGTGGCGAAATTATTCTCTGCATTTGACCCATCACCCTTGATCACCCCCTGGGAGGTGAGGGGAGCAGTGAGCAGCAGCGGTGGCCGCGCCCGGGAGTCATTTTTGGTGATCAGAATAACGCAAAGAGAAGTGAGCAGTAGCTGATGGCTGGTAGAAATAAGGGTCCAAAGTTCCCTAGAGGCTTATACTAACAGCTATTATTGGGCCAGCTGGTTCAACTCTCCACTTTAGGTATTAATATTGGAAGGAAATGGAGAAATGAGCTTGTTTATTGTTGACCAAGTGGAGATTCCCCACATTTCCGACAATCCACACAACTAGAGCTGCAGCTATCGAATATTTTAGTAATCGATTCAGTATTCTACTGAATATCCCGATCGATTAATCGAGTATTCGAATAAACAATTTTTTTGCTTAATTAAGGTTTAATTATACACGTCAAGATGTGCCCTCAATTATTGCGTTTGGCCAAAATGTCTTTTATTTCCTAAACGCCTGTTTTCATTATTGAAGGCTGACATGCACAGCTGAAATGTGTCCGTAGTTGATTGTTAAGTTAAAGTTAAAGTACCAATGATTGTCACACACACACATTGGTGTGGCGAAATTATTCTCTGCATTTGACCCATCACCCTTGATCACCCCCTGGGAGGTGAGGGGAGCAGTGAGAGGTGGCCGCGCCCGGGAATTATTTTTGGTGATTTAACCCCCAATTCCAACCTTTGATGCTGAGTGCCAAGCAGGGAGGTTATGGATCCCATTTTTATATTTAGTCGAACGATAAAGTGAATGAGTGAATTATATTTATATAGCGCTTTTTCTCTAGTGACAAAGCGCTGTATGTAGTAAAACCCATTATTTACATCATTAAGCTACTTTTAAACCGGTGTGGGTGGCACTGGGAGCAGGTGGGTACAGTGTCTTGCCTAAGGACAGTGTCTGTAACTAGGACGGGGGAAGCGGGAATCGAACCTGGAACCCTCAAATGTATCAATAATTATATTCACAATATATTGTTTTTGTATAACTTTGTAAATATACGGTCTGTGGGTTTATTCCATGGTGGAACCAATGTTCGCAATGTACGTGTTGTACTGTGGGATATTAATGATCGACGCACACTGCTACACTGTCCCAGGGAAACAAAGTCCCTTTCAAGTTGCCAACGTAACCACCCAAAAGGATTTATTTACCCCTCGAGTGAATGCGGCCGATGAGGTAACTTAAAGCAATCCTTTTTTGTACCCTGTGATTTTAATTTGACATTTTTCGAAGTTATCATGCTAAATGCTAATAGTTAGGCCGCTAGCAAGTTAGCATTTTGATTGATTGAGACTTTTATTAGTAGATTGCACAGTACAGTACATATTACATACAATTGACCACTAAATGGTAACACCCGAATACGTTTTTCAACTTGTTTAAGTCGGGGTCCACGTTAATCAATTCATGGTAAGTAGCAGGCCAATATGGCGGATATGTGTGTGCCGTACGATATTATTTGGTCAAGTCGAAAGTTATTTTAGTAGTAAATACATGTTTTATGTTCTCTATGAGAATCATCTTGTGTTGTGTTGTATTCTAATATTGTGTTTTGTACAGTTCTCGCGGCATAATCAACATCATTAAATGCCTGTTGAAAAAGGGAACATTTGGTCAGCTACTTTCGACTGGAGGGAGTAACACAGTGTTGTCCCGATACCAATATTATTTTGATACTTTTCGGTACAATTCTAAATAAAGGGGACCACAAAAAATTGCATTATTGGCTTTATTTTAACAAAAAAATCTAAATTAAACATATGTTTCTTATTGCAAGTTCGTCCTTAAATAAAATAGTGCACATACTAGACAACTTGTCTTATAGTAGTAAGTAAACAAACAACGGCTCCTAATTTAGCTGCTGACGTATGAAGTAACATATTGTGTCATTTATCATTCTGTCAACATTATTAAGGACAAGTGGTAAAAAAATGAATTATTAATCTACGTGTTCATTTACTGTCAATATCTGCTTACTTTCCTCTTTTAACATTTTCTATCTACACTTCTGTTAAAATGTAATACGCACTTATTCTTCTGTTGTTTGATACTTTACATTAGTTTAGGATGATACCACAAATTTGGGTATCAATCCGATACCAAGTAGTTACAGGATCATACATTGGTCATATTCAAAGTCCTCATGTGTCCAGGGACATATTTCCTGAGTTTATAAACATAATATGAATTTTTTTTAAATGAAAAGAAGATGTGATGCCAAAATTATTGACGTAATCATAATAGTATCAACTCGATACATGGTATCATTACAGTGGATGTCAGGTGTAGATCCACCAATGGCGTTTGTTTACATTGTGACGCCGGTGAGCTACGGTGTGTAGTGAAGCATGTTTAGCTATTCCTCGTCCTGCAGGGATGATACTTGTAAGAAACGTACTTTATTTGTCGCCATGGAGACGAGGATTAGTGATTTAGAAGTAGCTACAACACTGCAGACGGCGGATGGACGTTAGCCGCTAGCTAGCTAGCCATGTCTTAAAGCACCTCTTCCTGAGGGCGTTTCAGTGTTATAACTTCACCTTAATTGTTAGTTTTTAAGCCAAAATGCGTCCGTTCTCCCTTTTCTGTCTACACACTGTGTCTGTTTGTAAGTACTCTGTGATTGTGCGCTGCCGAACATGCTCCTCTGCTTGTAAAACCAGCAATGACACAACATGACGACGACGGGGATCGGTACTTTTCAGAGGCGGTATCGTACCGAAAATGATTCATTAGTATCGCGGTACTATACTAATACCGGTATACCGTACAACCCTAACACAGTCGGTGAATTTATCAAAGTGTCGTTACCAATCACTGTTTTATGATTCTTTTAACCGTCGGAAATTGTGTCATTGTTACCTTTTATCGTTACATCCCTGGCGGTCACACGTTTTATTACCGACATTGTCAAAAACGCAGACGAATCGTCGCACGTAGACCCGTTTTAAACAAGAAACGCACCTTTTAAATGACTTGTAGAAAGTAAATTGAGCGTCTGAATGATTAGAAATTGATTGATTGATTGAAACTTGTATTAGTAGATTGCACCGTACAATTGACCACTAAATCGTAATAGGGATGTCCCGATCCAGGTTTTTGCACTTCCGATCCGATACCGATATTGTTTTTGCACTTCCGATCAGATACCAATACTGACCGATACTGGCCTATCCGAGCATGTATTAAAGTTTAAAGTTATTTAGCCTACTTAGTTGTCAGAATCGTGTTGAAAAGGGTTTTAGTACTCTTGATAACAACTAGCCAGCTGAATTAGGGGAGTTTGAATAATACACAATGGTTGGTAACAAGAAACTGACCTGTTTATTCAAGGATAAACACAAAATAGACAAAATTATACATGACAAACAGAAATGGCATCATTGAAACTAGGGCTGGGCGATATGGCCTTTTTTTAATATTGCGATACACAATATATATCTCGATATTTTGCCTTAGCCTTGAATGAACACTTGATGAATATAATCACATCAGTATGATGATTCTATGTGTTTTGATTGATTGATTGAGACTTTTATTAGTAGGTTGCACAGTGAAGTACATATTCCGTACAATTGACCACTAAATGGTAACAAGTTTATCAACTTGTTTAAGTCGGGGTCCACTTAAATTGATTCATGATACAGATATATACTATCAGATATATACTATCATTATAATACAGTCATCACACAAAATAATCACATTGAATTATTTACATTATTTATAATCCAGGGTGTGGAGGGGGGCGCCGGATGTAAGTGTCAAAAAGACAGCCAAAAGAGTTTGATATGAGAATAAATCTAAAGTTAAAATATAGGGTAGAAATGCACCCATTTGCAGGAAATGTAGTCTTGATTTTCAAAATGTTCTTTCAAGGCTTGCATGTCTACATGAAAACATTCTTCTTCATACTGCATTCATATATGCTACTTTTAAACTTTCATGCAGAGAAGGAAATCACAACTAAAAAAATCACTAATTTTTTCATACGGTGTTGATGTGGAAATTTTTTGCCTCAGCATTTTGATGGTGTGGGCGTGTGGCACCGAATGGAGATAAGCGTCTCGACAGACGTTACAATATTTGAACAATGATGACGAAAACTGTTGTCTCTGTCGTGTCCGTGTGTCGAAAATTGTTATGCGCTTATTTTTTTATTTTTGGCAAATATCGGCAGCCGATCCGATCCAAATATCGGATCGGGACATCCCTAAATGGTAACACCCGAAGAAGTTTTTCAACTTGTTTAAGTCAAGGTCCACGTAAATCAATTCATGGTACAAATATATACTATCAGCATAATACAGTCATGACACACGTTAATCATCAGAGTATATACATTGAATCATTTACATTATTTACAATCCGGGGAGTGGGATGTGGATTGGTTAGGTTTGGTTGATATCAGCACTTCAGTCATCAATAATTGCATTTTCTGAGAAATGGACATTGAAACAGTGTAGGTCTGACTTGGTAGGATATGTACAGCGAGTAGTGATCATAGTGATTTCGGAAAGCATAAGAACAAGTATATACTAGGGATGTCCCGATCCGATATTTGGATCGGATCGGTCGCCGATATTTGCAAAAAAATGCGTATCGGCAAGGCATGGGAAAATGCCGATCCAGATCCAGTTAAAAAAAAAAACTCCGCTTCGTGTTTACCAACGCACCTATTTAAATAGTACATTCCCTTTTTCTGCTGCTCCATAATTTCCGTTCCGCATTTTCCAGCACACCTTCAACACATCCACAGGTCTGTGGATTCTCACGCAGTTGCTTTTAGCTGCTGGCATTACACGACAGGCTCTTCTCACTCTTTTCTGTGTCTGTGCTTCTCACAGACAGCAAGCGCACCTTCTTACACACGTCACGTCATACGTCACATACGTATACGTCCTCCCCGAGCAGAGAGGTAGCAGCATGGCTAACGTTAGCTGTGATGCTAGCGCAGCCGTGTGACCAACGTTCTCTCTAAGGTGCGCGCTTGTGCAATTGCGCACTGTTTAAACATCCTCTGCGCATAGCAATTATATGCCACGCACAAAATCAAATAAAAAAATAAGCGCATAACAATTTTCGACACACGGACACGACAGAGAAAACAGTTTTCGTCATCATTGTTCAAATATTATAACGTCTGTCGAGACGCTTATCTCCTTTCGGTGCCACACGTCCACACCATCAAAATGCCGAGGCAAAAATTTCCAGATCAACACCGTATGAAAAAATTAGTGATTTTTTTAGTTGTGATTTCCTTCTCTGCATGAAAGTTTAAAAGTAGCATATATTAATGCAGTATGAAGAAGAATGTTTTAATCTAGACATGCAAGCCTTGAAAGAAAATGTTGAAAATCAAGACTACATTTCCTGCAAATGGATGCATTTCTACCCTATATTTTAACTTTAGATTTATTCTCATATCAAACTCTTTTGGCTGTCTTTTTGACACTTACATCCGGCGCCCCCCTCCACACCCCGGATTATAAATAATGTAAATAATTCAATGTGATTAACCTGTGTGATGACTGTATTATGATGATAGTATATATCTGATAGTATATATCTGTATCATGAGTCAATTTAAGTGGACCCCGACTTAAACAAGTTGAAAAACTTATTGGGGTGTTACCATTTAGTGGTCAATTGTACGGAATATGTACTTCACTGTGCAACCTACTAATAAAAGTCTCAATCAATCAATCAAAACACACAGAATCATCATACTGCTGTGATTATATGCATCAAGTGTTCATTCAAGGCTAAGGCAAAATGTCGAGATATATATTGTGTATCGCAATATGGCCTTAAAATATCGCAATATTAAAAAAAGGCCATTTCTGTTTGTCATGTATAATTTTGTCTATTTTGTGTTTATCCTTGAATAAACAGGTCAGTTTCTTGTTACCAACCATTGTGTATTATTCAAACTCCCCTAATTCAGCTGGCTAGTTGTTATCAAGAGTACTAAAACCATTTTCAACATGATTCTGACAACTAAGTACCGGTAGGCTAAAAAACTTAAAACTTTAATACATGCTCGGATAGGCCATTATCGGTCAGTATCGGTATTGGTCAGTATCGGTATCGGATCGGAAATGCAAAAACAATATCGGTATCGGATCGGAAGTGCAAAAACCTGGATCGGGACATCCCTAGTATATACATTTGATTATTTACATTTGATTATTTATTATTTACAATCCGGGGAGGTGGGATGTGGAGGGGGGGAAGGGTGTTAGTCAAGGGTTGAAGTTGCCTGGGGGTGTTCTTTTAGTGCGGTTTTGAAGGAGGATAGAGATGCACTTTCTTAATAAACAGGAAGCATGTACACACAAACTGAGGGAGGCCCCTGTGTTGACCCACCACCTGTAGCACAAATGTCAGCATCAATACTCAGGAGCGTGGCGCCCAATCGCTGCTGCGCAGGCACGATTAAAACTGCATTAATCACAGAGGGATTATTGTGTGTGTGTGTGTGGAGAGATGGGGTGGGGAGTGGATTACAGGGGTCACGCGGCCCATGTCCCAGTGTGGCTGGAGGCCAAAGTGCTGAGGCTGGCCTGCTGCCCGCCCCTCTGTGCTCCCTCCACGCCATGCCATTGTCCCCCTCCCTTATTTGGCAATTATTGACTCCGCTGTTAAATCACCGGGCATACATCAGTCACACGCAAAAAAACACAATGACGACCCGCCTCTGTTCCCCACCCGCCTCCATCTGGCCTGTAAAAAAAGATGCCCTTACTAATCATATACACCCAACAACTAAAGGAAAGTACGTGTGCATGGATAAGCCACAGCAGCACAAACGACACGCCATAATCAAATATTTGGGTACCGTACCAAAAAATAAGATAAATACAGTGGAAGCTCAATTTATAAACTTAATTGGTTCTTGAACAAGGTTCGTAAATCGAAAATTTCTCTATAAGAAATAGGGTTGTACGGTATACCGGTATTGGTATAGTACTGCGATAATAATTAATCATATTCAGTACTATACTGCCTCTAAAAAGTACCGATCCCCCGTCCCTTCCGTTGTGTCATTGCTGGTTTACGAGCAGAGGAGCATGTTCGGCAGCGCACAATCAAAGAGTACTTACACGCAGAAAAGGGAGAATGGACGCATTTTGGCTTAAAAACTAACAATAAAGGTGAAGTTATAACACTGAAACGCCCTCAGGAAGAGGTGCTTTAAGACATGGCTAGCTAGCTAGCGGCTAAAGTCCAGCCGCAGTCTGCAGTGTTGTAGCTACTTCTAAAGCACTAATCCTCGTCTCCGTGGCGACAAGTAAAGTAAGTTTCTTACAAATATCATCCCTGCAGGACGAGGAATAGCTAAACATGCTTGCGTTTGGGCCAGTTGTTCCTCCCAGGGAATTCAAGTTTCTGGTCGCTCCCAAGCTCTTTACGACACTGAAAGCTGAGTAGAAGAACCACCAGAGACAGAATAGGTATTTTGTAATTTTATCCCCAAAGCTTTGGAAATATAATGAGACCAGTCCAGCATAGAACATTCAATCGCGCAGCTAAGATGGTCTGATCTAAAATTCTCTTCTATAAAGTCTCTCTCCCTCCCACCCTCGTTGTCTGGTCTTTCCAGCCCAAACACATGCCCATTGTCCTCCGCATCTGGACACAAGAACAGATAAGGAGAAGGAGTATCTCTCCTTCTTACATTCCATAGTCAACGTTAGCACACAGTATTTGCAGACAACCAAAAGACCACAATTGGAAGAAAAACACTAGCTGTTTTGTAATATGATTATGAAAATAAAGAAGTAACACTTAAATACGGATATATGTAAATATCTGCCTCCGACACTACACACCGTAGCTCACCGATGTCACAATGTAAACAAACCATTGGTGGATCTACACCGGACATTTACTGTAATGATACCAAGTACAGGAGTGTATCTAGTCAATACTACTATTATTATGTCAATATTTTTTAGCATCACAACATCTTTCGTTTTTATGTTAATAAACTCAGGAAATATGTCCCTGGACACGTGAGGACTTTGAATATGACTAATGTATGATCCTGTAACGACTTGGTATCGGATTGATACCTAAATGTGTGGTATCATCCAAAACTAATGTAAAGTATCAAACAACAGAAGAATAAGTGATTATTACATTTTAACAGAAGTGTAGATAAAACATGTTAAAAGAGAAAGTAAGCAGATATTAACAGTAAATGAACAAGTAGATTAATTATTCATTTTCTACCATTTGTCCTTAATAATGTTGACAAAATAATAGAATGGAAAAGGACACAATATGTTACTGCATATGTCAGCAGCTAAATTAGGAGCCTTTGTTTGTTTACTTACTACTAAAAGAAAAGTTATCTTGTATGTTCACTATCTTATTTAAGGACAAACTTGCAATAAGAAACACATGTTTAATGGACCCTAAGATGTGTTGTTAAAATATAGCCAATAATGCATTTTTTTGTGGTCCCCTTTATTTAGAAAAGTATTTAAATACATTTTGGTACCGGTACCAAAATATTGGTATGGGGACAACACTAATAAGAAACAATGTAAATATGAATAATGGGTTTGTAGAGGAAATAAAGTGATACACAGTACGTCAAACAAACCTAACAAGGAGGTGATAAATCAACGGTCTCTTTATCAACAAGCCAAAACAACAACGACAAGTTCAACTGTCCTGTATGCGCTGCTGTGTCAACAACACAGAAGTCTCTTCGGTGCTCTCACAATTGATCAGAAATCAAAACAAACCTAAACTTTAACAACCATAAACATTTTAAAAAGTAAACTCCACTTAAAGTACATTAACAACGCAGGGGAGCAGCTCATGAGCAGAAAGAGGGGAAGGGGCCGTGTGTGCGTGTGCGCGTGTGTGTGTGTGTGTGTGTGTGTGTGTGTGTGTGTGTGTGTGTGTGTGTGTGTGTGTGTGTGCTCTTGAAAGACATAAACACATTTGCAGACACACACAGGATCACGGTCAATAAAGTTGGATTGTTCCGTGCAGGATTATACCAAGCTAAGTTGCTTCCCTACTGTTTACTACTGTGGTCATTTCTAACAGACCGTTCCGCCATGTTTGATCGAGGATATACTGTATGTCAACAGCTGATGACCGTGATCAAACTCAAATTAATGGCGATCAACGATCATATAATTGCACGGGTAATATACTTCCGGTGTTGTGACCTCTGTTTACGATCACGTCAAACATAAACCTTCTTGCTGGCTACTAATAAATGCTCTAGAACAGTGGCCCCCAACCTTTTTGTAACTGCGGCCCGGTCAACGCTTGAAAATTTGTCCCACGGACCGGGGGGGTATGGCATTTTTTTTTTTTGTCATAAAAAATACAATCATGCGTGCTTACGGACTGTATACCTGCAGACTGTATTGATCTATATTGATATATAATGTAGGAACCAGAATATTAATAACAGAAAGAAACAACCCTTTTGTGTGAATGAGTGTAAATGGGGGAGGAAGGTTTTTTGGGTTGGTGCACTAATTGTAAGTGTATCTTGTGTTTTTTATGTTGATATAATAAATAAATAAATAAAATAAAAATAACATTTTATTTTATTTTTTTAATTTTTTGTGCGGCCCGGTACCAATTGATCCACGGAAGGTGCGCCTTATAATCCGGTGCGCCTTATAGTGCGGAAAATACGGTAGCTCAATATTTTGACACTCCTTCGACTTTTGTTCTTACACGCTACAATATTTCATTTAAAAAATGCGAAAATTAATGTTTAAAGGCCTACTGAAATGCGATTTTCTTATTTAAACGGGGATAGAAGGTCCATTCTATGTGTCATACTTGATCATTTCGCGATATTGCCATATTTTTGCTGAAAGGATTTAGTCGAGAACATCGACGATAAAGTTTGCAACTTTTGGTCGCTGATAAAAAAGCCTTGCCTGTACCGGAAGTAGCAAACGAGTAGCGTGACATCACAGGTTGTGGAGCTCCTCACATCTGCACATTGTTTACAATCATGGCCACCAGCAGCGAGAGCGATTCAGACCGAGAAAGCGACGATTTCCCCATTAATTTGAGCGAGGATGAAAGATTTGTGGATGAGGAAAGTGAGAGTGAAGGACTAGAGGGCAGTGGGAGCGATTCAAATAGGGAAGATGCTGTGAGAGGCGGGTGGGACCTGATATTCAGCTGGGAATGACTAAAACAGTAAATAAACACAAGACATATATATACTCTATTAGCCACAACACAACCAGGCTTATATTTAATATGCCACAAATTAATCCCGCATAACAAACACCTCCCCCCTCCCGTCCATATAACCCGCCAATACAACTCAAACACCTGCACAACACACTCAATCCCACAGCCCAAAGTACCGTTCACCTCCCCAAAGTTCATACAGCACATATATTTCCCCAAAGTTACGTACGTGACATGCACATAGCGGCACGCACGTACGGGCAAGCGATCAAATGTTTGGAAGACGCAGCTGCATGCGTACTCACGGTACCGCGTCTGCGCATCCAACTCAAAGTCCTCCTGGTAAGAGTCTCTGTTGTCCCAGTTCTCCACAGGCCAATGTTAAAGCTTGACTGTCATCTTCCGGGAATGTAAACAATGAAACACCGGCGGTGTTTGTGTTGCTGCAGTCGGCCGCAATACACCGCTTCCCACCTACAGCTTTCTTCTTTGCTATCTCCATTGTTCATTGAACAAATTGCAAAAGATTCACCAACATAGACGTCCAGAATACTGTGGAATTTTGCGATGAAAACAGACGACTTAATAGCTGGCCACCATGCTGTCCCAAAATGTCCTCCACAATCCGTGACGTCACGCGCTGACCTCATCCGACCGAGACGTTTTCAGCAGGATATTTCGGGCGAAATTTAAAATTGCACTTTAGTAAGCTAACCCGGCCGTATTGGCATGTGTTGCAATGTTAAGATTTCATCATTGATATATAAACTATCAGACTGCGTGGTCGGTAGTAGTGGGTTTCAGTAGGCCTTTAAAAACGCAGACATTTCAAAAGCCTGTAAAAACTGCTGCCGTACGAAGTCGGCTTCCTCAATCTCTTCAATACGAGCAGGCACAAAATGGCTGCCAGCGGGACACAAAATGAACAGGAGGGCGTATTTGACGCGTTCTCAAAGCCCGTAAACGGAAAGGTTGGCAAAATGAAGGTTCCACTGCACACGCGCCGTTATCATAACCTCACTAAACAAGAGTTTGATGGACATGGCTGACCTTTCCAAACCACTTTCCGCGGTGTTGTTACGTCTGCTTTGCAACTCAAACGGCCGTCATTAAACCACTTAAAGCATTTCAACGTGGCCGGAGAGTGCGGCGGTTAGATGTTAAGTGCACGGGACTCTTCAGCAACGTGAAATGCTGCCGGGGCCTTTTCAGTCGTCTCCGGCGCTGCTTTCAGAACATAATAAATGAGCCCTGGCCATTATTAAAGGCAGGTATTTGCGGCATCTGCCCGGCTCATCTCTGGCCTCTCAAAGACAATGACATCAAAAAAAAAAAAACACAGAAAAGAAAAAAAAAAAAGGCAGCTCCCCTGCCTCCACACCACTGTCCTCCTCCCCCTGCAGCAGTGCAACCTGAAACTGCCTGAAGAGATGAGCCGCCATTAAATACTGCAGAGCTGACATAATGACAGGAAAGATAAAAGAGAGGAAACAAAAAAAAAAGAAGAAAAAAAAGAGCCAGACCAATTCTAGTCTCCCAACCCCCACAGGCTTGTTGGACCGCCCCCTCCTAATAAAAGACATCGGGCCAGTGATAGGGCCACTGGCCGCCTGTAACTTTGCTTTGCTGTGATCTTCTGTTCTGACAAGAGCCGCACAAAAGCCAGGTCGTCTTACAGAATAAGATAACTCACCAGGACAATAATCGGCTTTTACGGCGCACTTCCATTACAGAGTTCTCACAAATAGGCTGTTATCTTTGCAAACTTCAAATGGGTCGCTTTGGGTTTGGTCTCAACCCAGCAGAGATGGAAAATGACTTCCATTTACTGAAAAAACGTAGGAAAATGTCTAAATGTTTGCTTTCAAAGTGGTAAAGAATACTGGATCCATTTGATCCTGACCGTCATCAGAATTGAAGGTACGTTAACATGACAATAATGAAGGAAAATAACATGTTCCTCTTCCTCCTTTATTTACATGTGGGCCAAAAGTATGGTGACATGATTAAATAGAAGGAAAATGTCAAAAACAACAAAATTAAAGCAAAGAAATACAAAAATATTTCATTGGTAACTTTATTTGCAATTAAAAAATACTTCATAAGAATTACATTTGAAAAATGTCTAAGTATCTATTTGGAAAGGTTAAAAAAAAAAGACCCAAAATCTGTCTAAATATCTATTAGAAAATGTTGACAAAAGCAAAGAAAAAAGTTTTTTAAAGATATTGGATTAGCGACTATTTGTAGTTTCGGGTACTTTAATGGGACAAAAAAATGTAAACAATTATACGCCTAAAATGTTGAAAAAAATGTCTAAAAGCCATCTCAAAATGTTCCAAAAAGTACTTTATTGGAATTTATTTGGAAACATGTCTAAATATCCATCTGGAAAGGTTATAAAAGTGACCCAAAATCTGTCTAAATATCCATTAAACAAATGCAAAAAAAAAAAAAAAAGTTATATATATATGTGTGTGTGTGTATATATATATATATATATATATATATATATATATATATATACATACATATATATATATATATATATATATATATATACATATATATATATATATATATATATACATATATATATATATATTTATTTATTTATTTTTAAAGATATTGGATTAGCGACTATTTTTAGTTTCAGGTACTTTAAAAGGGACCAAAAAAATGTAAACAATTATACGTCTAAAATGTTAACAAAAATGTCTAAATAACCATCTTGAAATGTTCCAAAAAGCACTTTATTGGAATTCAATTAGAAAAATGTCTAAATATCGACTTGGAAAGGTAAAAAAGTGACCCACAATCTGTCTAAAAAGCCATTAGAAAATGTTAACAAAAGCAAAAAAAAAGTTTTTTTAAGGATATAGGATTAGTGACTATTTGTAGTTTCAGGTATTTTAACGGGACAAAAAAAATAAAAAATTATACGTCTAAAATGTTAACCAAGTTGTCTAAATAGCCATCTTGAAATGTTCCAAAAAGTACTTTATCAGAATTAATTTAGAAAAATGTCTAAATATCCATATGGAAAGGTTAAAATAAGTGACCCAAAATCTGTCCAAATATCCATTAGAAAATGTTAACAAAAGCAAAAAAATATATATATTCTTTAAAGATATTGGATTAGCATCTTTATTTGTAGTTTCAGGTAATTTAACGGGACAAAAAAAATGTAAACAATTATATGTCTAAAATGTCTAAATAGCCATCTTGAAATTTTCCAAAAAGTACATTATCAGAATTAATTTACAAAAATGTCTCAATATCCATCTGGAAAGGTTAAAAAAGTGACACAAAATCAGTCTAAACAGCCATTAGAAAATGTTAACAAATGCAAAAAAAAAAAGTTTTTTTTTTTTAAAGATATTGGATGAGCGACTTTGTAGTTTCAGGTAATTTAACAGGACGGAAGAATGTAAACAATCATACGTCTAAAATGTTAACAAAAATGTCTAAATAACTATCTTGAAATGTTCAAAAAAGTACTTTATCAGAATTAATTTAGAAAAATGTCTAAATATCCATCTGGAAAGGTTAAAATAAGTGACCCAAAATCTGTATAAACATCTTTTAGAAAATGTTAACAAAAGCAAAAAAAAGGTGTTTTTTTAAAGATATTGGATTAGTGACTTTGTTTGTAGTTTCAGGTAATTTAACAGGACAAAAAATGTAAACAATTATAAGTCTAAAATGTTAACAAAAATGACTTAATAGCTATCTTGAAATGTTCCAAAAAGTACTTTATCGGAATTAATTTAGAAAAATGTCTATACATCCATCTGGAAAGGTTAAAATAAGTGACCCAAAATCTGTCTAAATATCCATTAGAAAATGTTAACAAAAGCAAAAAAATATATTTTTTAAAAGATATTGGATTAGCTACTTTGTTTGTAGTTTCAGGTAATTTAAACAGGACAAACATTTTTTAACAATTATACATCTAAAATGTTAACAAAAATCTCTAAATAGCCATTTTGAAATGTTCCAAAAAGCACTTTATTGGAATTCAATTAGAAAAAAATTCTAAATATCCACTTGGAAAGGTAAAAAAAAGTGACCCACAATCTGTCTAAAAAGCCATTAGAAAATGTTAAAAGCAAAAAAAAGTTTTTTTTAAGGATATAGGATTAGTGACTAAAATAGAGAGTAGATGCAGCAGACAAGAGACATTATAAACAAAGAGAGGTAGCTAACATAGAAGGTGTCAGGTAATAAGACAGATATCATCTATTGCTGTATGGCGAGTGATTACACAGCTGGATGGAGTGCGGAATGTAGGAGTTTTAAGCGTTTATCATCTTTGAAATCGTAAAAAAAACAAAAAAAGTGTGTTCTTGTCTCATAATGATTCTGAACGATTGGCAAAATTCCCCCAAAAAGTGCAGTTCCCCTTTAAAAAATGTGAAAAGTGGAAAGAAAATCCCAGATCTACGACATTATCGTGTGACCCAATATTTGTGTTTTCGCTGGACCAAAGCTCAGATCCACCCACAGGATTTTTCGGAAACGCACAACAACAACAACAACCTGACGAACACATCATCGGACTTGGCAGAGGTAATACTACAACTACTCCTCCTCCTACTTTTAGCTTTCCATTGCATCAGGCCGACCACGTCCTTGCAGCCCAATTTAGCATTTGGCAGCGCCGCCCGGAACATATTTGGCGTTAAATATATACGTCTCACCCTTCCTTCATGCTTGCTTCTTTAAGCAGCGGTTCATCCTCAGTATATTCAGCTTCAAAAAGATAAAGTTGTGATTCCTCATTTGTCCAAAAGTAGTCGTCTTTGTTGTCTGTTACCAAGTCTGCCACGATTAGAACACACTCGTGTTTGATTCCGGAAGTGGGAACACACATTTGTTGCCAGAAGTCAGACGTGTGCTGATACAGAAACGGAAATAAATGTGCGGAATAGATCAAATGATTAAAATGATCAAAATACGGTAAATATTGAACATATTGTTATGAAGATGTCTGTCACTACATTATATATAGACTTGCAGGGTGTATATAAAAATGGTTTTGAAGTTGTTTTAGAGGACTTTGATTAGCAACATTTTCAAGCGTTTATCATCTTTGAAATAGTTAAAAAAATAAATTAATTAAAAATAAAAAAAGTGCAGTTTCCCTTTAAAAAAAATGTGAAAAGTGGAAAGAAAATCCCAGATCTACATTATAGTGTGACCCAATATTTGTGTTTTCGCTGGACCAAATCTCAGATCCCCCCACAGGGTTTTTCGGAAACGCGCAAAAACAACAACAACAACAACCTGACGAACACATCATCGGACTTGGCAGAGGTAATACTACAACTACTCCTCCTACTACTTTTAGCTTTCCATTGCATCAGGCCGACCGCGTCCTTGCAGCCCAATTTAGCATTTGGCAGCGCCGCCCGGAAGACATTGGGCGTCAAATATAGCGCATAATAAAAGCCAGACACGTGACGGCAGCTCGGTTACCGCACTTCTCCTCCTCTACTACTGCCGCTGAACCGCGTGGAGCTCGGCCCGCTTCCAAGTTAGCATTCCAGCGTCCTGTAACATTGTGCTGAGGCAATATTTATCTTGAAGGGAAAGTGCACTTGGCACACGGCCGAAACTCTCGTGGAGGCGAGTGGGGGGGCTTGGAGCGCAGTAAGCTGCTACTGTGCTACCTTCCCACCCAAAATCCTCGCGCTGACCCGGGCCAACCACCCACGGCGGGCCCTGCTGACTTGACTACCAAGATCCCGGCCAAACCTGAGTCTGAGCCAAGCGCCGAGAGGGACACACACACACACACACTTTGCGCGCACACACACACTTTGCGCACAAGCCTGGCCCTCTGCCAGGACTCACTTAAGCGGATTTTTTTTGCCACAAAAGCCAATTGTGGGTCAAAGCAACACACACGTTGGGGAAGTGGCGCCGCTGTGAAGAGCAACCCGAAAGAGGCTTGACAACTGACGGTGACGTCACCACAGAGAGCCCCCCGCCCCCCCACACACACACACACACACACACACACACACACACACACACCACCACCACCACCACCACCACTGGTCTACGAAGCCTCGAAAGACTCGCAGAACAGGAATAAAAATGTCTGCAAAAAAAGCGCTGACAGCGACTTTAGTTCCATACAGAGGAAGCAAACATTTGATCTTGTTTAATCCGCCACGTTCCTCGGGGGGGAGATTCTGGCTTTTGATTCCTTTGGTATTTTTAGTGTCGCGCATACAGTATCCCAGCACAGTTAACAAGACAAAACACACTTTCTTGTATTTGTTAACTTCTAGAGACCTCCGCAAAATGCCTACCTCTTTAGGACCACTCTTTCTAGATATATAAAGATTTGTATTTACAACATTAATAAACACAATTTTTTTATTTTTTTTTAAAGCCTTTTTTTAGATGTGCATACTAGCTGTAGCTATTTGGCTGTTCTAGTTTTTATTTTTTTTTATTTCTTTATTATCTTTTTTTTTTTTTTTAATACACTGTAGCACTTTGTGATTGTTTCCTCAAAATAAAGTGCTTTTTACAAATAAAATCTATTATTATTATTATTATTATTATTATTATATACAAACTATGCAAATATAAAAAAGGTAAGCTTTTAGTTTTTGTTTTTTTTTTGTTTTTGTTTGTAATTGTTTTTTAATCTTCATTATTTATCCATCCATCCATTTTCTACCGCTTATTCCCTTTGGGGTCGCTGGAGCCTATCTCAGCTACAATCGGGCAGAAGGCGGAGTACACCCTGGACAAGTCGCCACCTCATATCTTCATTATTTACTTCAAGTTATTAGAGTATGTCTCTATATACATTTTTTTTTTTGGCCAAAGGGGGCGCATTTCAATTTCTTACACACACTTGTTATTTCATATGTTGACCAGAGGAGGAGCACTTTAAAAACCGTGACACAGTTAATTTGAAAAATCCCTCCTTTTTGGGACCACCCTCATTTTGGGGGTTGCGTGAGAAAAAATACACAAGACTTTGGCTCGATAGCATGTCAATGCTGGTGCCAGCAAATCAAATGAGTGGTTAGTACGGCTAAATAAATAATTATCAGGTGTTTATCGTATTTCAATTAAGGGGGGGCGTGAGAAAAAAATACACAAGTTTTTAGGGTTTTTTTGGCCAAAGGGGCGCATTTCAATTTCTTACACACACTTGTTATTTCATATGTTGACCAGGGGAGGAGCACTTTTAAAACCGAGACAAAGTCAATTTGAAAAATCCCTCCTTTTTGGGACCACCCTCATTTTGGGGGTTGCGTGAGAAAAAAATACACAAGTCTTTGGCTCGATAGCATGTCGGTGCTGGTGCCAGCAAATCAAAAGAGTGGTTAGTACGGCTAAATAAATAAATATTATCAGGTGTTCATCGTATTTCAATTAAGGGGGGCGTGAGAAAAAAATACACAAGTTTTGTTTGTTTTTTGGCCAAAGGGGGCGCATTTCAATTTCTTACACACACTTGTTATTTCATATGTTGACCAGAGGAGGAGCACTTTAAAAACCGTGACACAGTTAATTTGAAAAATCCCTCCTTTTTGGGAACACCCTCATTTTGGGGGTTGCGTGAGAAAAAATACACAAGTCTTTGGCTCGATAGCATGTCGGTGCTGGGGCCAGCAAATCAAACGAGTGGTTAGTACGGCTAAATAAATAATTATCAGGTGTTCATTGTATTTCAATTAAGGGGGTGGGGGGGTGTGAGAAAAAAATACACAAGTTTTTTGTTTGTTTTTTGGCCAAAGGGGGCGCATTTCAATTTCTTACACACACACACTTGTTATTTCATATGTTGACCAGAGGAGGAGCACTTTAAAAACCGAGACACAGTCAATTTGAAAAATCCCTCCTTTTTGGGACCACCCTCATTTTGGGGGTTGCGTGAGATAAAATACACAAGTCTTTGGCTCGATAGCATGTCGGTGCTGGTGCCAGCAAATCAAAAGAGTGGTTAGCACGGCTAAATAAATAAATATTATCAGGTTAAGTTAAAGTTAAAGTACCAATGATTGTCACACACACACACACTAGGTGTGATGAAATTATTCTCTGCATTTGACCCATCACCCTTAATCACCCACTGGGAGGTGAAAAGAACAGTGAGCAGCAGCCGTGGCCGCGCCCGGGAATAATTTTTGGTGATTTAACCCCCAAGCCAACCCTTGATGCCGAGTGTCAAGCAGGGAGGTAATGGGTCCCATTTTTCGGCCGGGGTTTGAACTCACAACCTACTGATCTCAGGGCGGACACTGTAACCTGTTTATCGTATTTCAATTTAGGGGGGGGGCCTGAGAAAAAAAAATACACAAGTTTTGTTTTGTTTTTTGGCCAAAGGGGGCGCATTTCAATTTCTTACGCACACTTGTTATTGCATATGTTGACCAGAGGGGGAGCACTTTTAAAACCGACACACTGTCAATTTGAAAAATCCCTCCTTTTTGGGACCACCCTCATTTTGATAGATTTCACCACCAGGGGTGCAAATGAGACATTATTTATTAGATGCAATGGCTTTCCGTATTTGGGCCATGATTTATGTCCTAACTTGTTTATCGGTCCTCATATGGAAGCTACTTTTCCTTGTTGATGTCTCAAAAAGGGTAGAAATACAAGAACACACACACACACACACACACACACACACACACACACACACACACACGCGCACGCACACACACGCACTATTAGTGGTGTCCCATGCAAAAACACACATATAAGCGTAAGGGTGGACTGTTGCGAGGAATCAAACTTGGTGTGTTAATAAAAAAAATTTCAAAAATGTGTAAATATACATCTTAAAATGTGTAAAAACAAAGTTGACCGGAAAAAAAAAATCATAACTTTCTCCACATTTAAGATCAATTCTGAAACTTTGTTTACATGACAAATAAATAGGTACAGTGTTTCAATATAAGGGCTGTGATTCTTTGGGCACCACACGATTCGATTCAGAATCGATTCTAAATCAAGACTTTTTTTTAACAACAGTGGGTGCCAGTTCTGTAATGAACTCCATTCCAAAGCTCTAATACATTCCTATATTACCGAAAAGTCAAATACAAATGAGGCAACAAGAGAAGTATCCCACACTTCTCTTTTGTAAAGTAAATCTGTACAGCAGATATGATCATCTACATCACAGGTATCAAACTCAAGGCCCGGGGGTCAAATTTGGCCCGCCACATCATTTTTTCGTGGCTCCCAAGAGCCTTAGAAATAATGTGTCAATAAAGCACTTCGTCTTTCTCATTAAATGTAACTCTTTCAAATTTGACAGAACTATAACATGTACTGCATGCAATTGCATGTATTTTACTTGAATATTACCATACAACATACTGTATATTCCAAGCATTTTTTTTGTAAACATTTAAACTAACACTTAAATATCTGCTTGTCACCATTCAGTTATTTGTATGTAAAAAAAATCCAAAATTAAATGCATAAGCAATTGTGTAATAATATCATGGGGCGATTTTACATGATTATTTATATACATTTACTATTACATTTAAGCGGCCCTCTGGGTTCAGCCATAACTTCAAAGTGGCCCTCAATGAAAACAAGTTTGACACCCGTGATCTACAGCAACAATTCAAAAAAATTTATTAAAAAAATAATATATCCATCCATCCATCCATTTTCTACCGCCTATTCCCTTTTGGGGTCGCGGGGTGCACTGGAGCCTATCTGTATATATATATATGATATATTTTTTTTTATATTTTTTTTTATTTTATTGATTAAGAATCATTACAAATAAGATTAATTCAAAATAGGGCTGCAACCATTAGTCGTTAAAAAAATGTGTCTCCGACAATTATATTTGTCGACAATATTCGTGACGTCATCACTGGTGTTTTTCCGGGTGGAAGTGGGTCCGCACCGCCACTGGCAAGAACATCTCCAGTGATAACATGTAAAGTGTGAGAACAATTCCTCTTATTCTTGTTAAAAAAACATGAATACTTTGCTTGTTTTGCAAAGTGGACCTTGTTTGACCTCTTTTTTAGGATGTTATATTTTGTGGTTTGTTTGTTTTCATTGCTGCCATTGTAACAGTTTTTTAATATATAAATAAGGTTCATTGTTTTTTAAGCAATTTTCCTTTCCTTTTTTTAAATTGACATTTTATTAGTCATTTTAATTTTTGTAACAGCTGAATGAGCAGCACAGTTAGAGTATAAATAAATATTAATGAATGAATTAGTCATATTTGTCGTTAGTAAGCACATGCCTAAGATAACTTAAGCCGCATTTACAAGTTGATGGAAAGATTAGAGCCATTCAACATGTGTACGCTTTATTATCCGACTCATCGATAAGATAATCGTTGACTCATCGGCTATCAAAATAATCGTCAGTTGCAGCCCTAATTCAAAAATCTATTTTTTTTACGCCGCTACTAAATACCTATCTGAAAAAATTCAGAAAGTGACCCAAAATGTAACGTAAGCAATTGTGTTTGTAGCAGCAGCAACATCTAAACGGTCAGTACGTCCACTCAGACATGCTTAAATTATTTATGTCATCCCATCTTTGCATGTTTTTTTCTCCAAAGACGGAAAAGTTCTTGAAGTTTAAAAAAAAAAGTTTAATACAGTGGTACCTCGGGATAGGAGTTTTTCAGAATTTGAGCCGCCTTTCAAGTAATTGTTATGCACCCGCTCTTACTCGCTAGCATTAGTTTAAAGCTAGAGATGGACATAACACAAGCGTAGGGAAGGAAGAAAGTGAGTGTCTAGGATAGTGCTGGGATGAAGAAGTGAATGATATTCAGTGAATTAAAGAAATAAATCATCAAAAACATGGCCGAGTGTGTGGCGCGTCACTGCTGGCCTGCACCACGCTGAAGGAGAATGAGTCCGACGTCAGCCAAGGACGTTAAAATAATGTCTACCGTATTTCCTTGAATTCGCGCCGGGGCGGTAATTAATTTAAAACCTCTTCTCACTCCGGCGCTTAACAAAAGCATGCGGTAAATGTATGCCTGCGCTAATTATTTTAAAACCTCTTCTCACTCCCGCGCTTACCAAAGGCATGCAGTAAATGTATGCCTGCGCTTATAAATTTGAGTGTGATGTAAGGATACCATCATGAAAAGCACATTTAATAAAAAAAAAAAACGTTATTATGGTCTTACCTTTACTTATAAATGAAGTCCATGCGCCGCTCCTTCTGAATAAAAGCATCGATAACTTGTTTATAGAAGTCTTCCTTATCTTTCTTCAGTTTTAAAAGTCTCTCTGTTTCGATGGAGATCTTCCTTTTATTATTACCTCCTGCTTCGCTTGAAAGTCCAGTTTAGAAAACTGTTTTATTTTAGATATGTAATCCTCCATGTTAATAGTCCAGGCGAGAGGAAAAAATAAACGATCGCTGCCAACTGTTGCTGCTTGTTGTCACTTCTTCTGCAGCCGAGTAGTCGCAAAAATGCTCCCTGGGATCACTAGCGCCCTCTACCACCATGAGGCGGGAGTCATTTAATGACTCATATTTGACACACGCAGCTACCGGTATATTAATAAAACATAGCTGCTTACTGTTCTTTTTAGCATATTCAATAACTTGGACCTTAAATCCTACTGAATAGCTCTTAATCTTCTTCCCTTTATGCGATTTTAAATTATTGAAATGAGCTTCCTCCATTTTGGAAAATGATGCCTTGAAAGGTGAAGTGTCACTCGTGACGTGACGAGTTTGACCCGGCGGTAAAACGAGGCATATGCTAATTATTCTGCGAAACGAGTTTGACGCGGCGGTAAAACGAAGCATGCGCTAATTATTTTGCTAAACAAGTTTGACCCGGCAGTAATTCTAAGCATGTGCTAATTCTAAGCATGCGCTAATTATTTTGCGAAACAAGTTTGACCCGGCGGTAATACGAGGCATGCAGATAATATATACCCGGCGGCAATTCAAGGAAATACGGTATACGGCGGAAATGTATCCATGAAAATGTGGAGAAGCTGCTGATGGTGTGTTTGACGTAGAGGCAGCTCAAGCACAATTCTGTACATTCGTATTGCATTACTTTATAAAACTATTGTTTTTGTACTACATTCCAGAGCAGTGGTTCTCAAACTGTTGTCACCAAGTACCACCTCGGAAAACACTTGGCTCTCCAAGTACCACCATCGTGAATAACATTCAAATGCAGTAGCGTTGTCAGCCTAAGTATTCATTAAAAACAAGGTCGAGGTTTTATTTGACAAGTACCGTATTTTCCGCACTATTAGCCGCACCTAAAAACCACAAATTTACTCAAAAGCTGACAGTGCGGCTTTTAACCCGGTGCGCTTTATATATGGATAAATATTAAGATTCATTTTCATAAAGTTTCGGTCTCGCAACTTCGGTAAACAGCCGCCATCTTTTTTCCCGGTAGAACAGGAAGCGCTTCTTCTTCTACGCAAGCAACCGCCAAGGTAAGCACCCGCCCCCATAGAACAGGAAGCGCTTCTTCTTCTACTGTAAGCAACCACCCGCCCGCGTAGAAGAAGAAAAAGCGCGCGGATATCACCGTACGTTTCATTTCCTTTGTGTGTTTACATCTGTAAAGACCACAAAATGGCTCCTACAAAGCGACAAGGATCCGGTTCATGAAAAGACGCAATCTCTCCATCCGCACACGGATTACTACCGTATTTCACAGCAACTGATATTCCTGTGAACCGCACTGTGGAACGGGAGCACGTACGGTGAATATTCGCACCACAGGGAATGAGAAGTCATCCTTCACTGTGGTTCTAGCTTGCCATGCTAATGAAACTTCCACCCATGGTGATATTCAAAAGGAAGACCTTGCCAAAAGAGACCTTTCCAGCCGGCGTCATCATAAAAGCTAACTCGAAGGGATGGATGAAGAAAAGATGAGCGAGTGGTTAAGGTAAGTTTAAGTTTACGCGAAAAGGCCGGGTGGCTTTTTTCACGCAGCTCTGTCCATGTTGATATACGTATGTTTGTGATTGCACATTTGCGTACATTTTGGGAGTGAACAGAGTTGTTAGAACGCTGGTTTTTAATATATTATTAAAGTTTGACTGACCTATCTGACTGTTTTTTTGACATTCCTTTAGCGCAGTTAGATGCGGCTTACAACACCGGGCGGCTTATAGGTGGACAAAGTTTTGAAATATGCCGTTCATTGAAGGCGCGGCTTTTAAACCAGGGCGCCTCATGGTGCGGAAAATACGGTACATTTTATGGGGCGGTATAGCTCGGTTGGTAGAGCGGCCGTGCCAGCAACTTGAGGGTTGCAGGTTCGATCCCCGCTTCCGCCATCCGAGTCACTGCCGTTGTGTCCTTGGGCAAGACACTTTACCCACCTGCTCCCAGTGCCACCCACACTGGTTTAAATGTAACTTAGATATTGGGTTTCACTATGTAAAGCGCTTTGAGTCACTAGAGAAAAGCGCTATATAAATATAATTCACTTCACATATTTTGGCCACAGTAACATTACACGTGGTTTGAACAGTAACACTGGTGTTTGAATATTTAATTAAGTGCTTCTTGGGCGTACACGTACCACAGTGGAGAAAATTTGGAAATTTTCCCGAGAGTACTGGTGGACTTTAGTATGAAAGGCAATCAGACAGGAAGTGATGTCATAAGAGGAGGAAACTGACCTGTCTGAAGTGGTCGTCAAAGCTCCAGTCCGCCTGGCCGTTGGGGGAGGTAGCAGGGTGGGCCCCCGCGGGCGACAGCCCCTCGTCGGGCTCCTGCTTGACTCGGATAGGCGGGGACGGCGGCCTCTGGGGCGCCGACGCGGCAAAGCTGACGTAAGGGCGGGCCTGCTGGATGCGGGCGGCGCTCTGCTGCAGCGCCAGCGTCTGCTTGCGGAGGAACTCCAGGCCGCCGGCGCCGCCCTCCTCCTCGTCGCTGCGCTCGTCGCCGTCCATCATCTCGTTGTCGTCGTCCTCATCGCCCGAATCTCGACCCCGGTCGTCGTCCTCCTCCTTCTCAGAGTCCACGCTGCTCTGGTTGGACACACGGGGAGGTAGCGCGCCGCCGCCGCCACTGGGCATCGCCCCCATCGCGCCCATCGCCAGGCCTTTGCCCATGAAGTTGGCCCCGGAAGCCCGGGCGGCCGCCAGGATGGCCTGCTGGGCGGCCACCTGCTGGGCGTACATGATGTGGGCCTCTCGCAGCTTCCTCTCCTTGCGCTCCATTTCTAGTCGCGCCTGCTGCTGGCGCTGGAGTTGCTCCATCACCGCCTCCAGCTTCATGCCCCCTGTGGAGGAGCTCTGAGGAAAGGCTACGCCGGCCTCCTGAGACATGCTGGGCTGCGGGTGGGAGACATGGGCGCTCAAACGTGTCATCAGATACCCTATTTATCCACATAAACTAAAACATTTCACTTTAACCCCAACTATACACTTCAAGCTCATTGTCTTTTCTCATTATGAGCTACTTTTTATGGCAAACTTTGGAACTATTCACTTTATTAAAGGGGAACATTATCAAAATTTCAGAAGGGTTAAAACCATTAATGAGTTCCCAGTGGCTTATTTTATTTTTCTAAGTTTTTTTCAAAATTTTACCCATCACGCAATATCCCTAAAAAAAGCTTCAAAGTGCCTGATTTTAACCATCGTTATATACACCCGTCCATTTTCCTGTGACGTCACATAGTGATGCCAATACAAACAAACATGGCGGATAGAACAGCAAGTTTATAGCGACATTAGCTCGGATTCAGACTCGGATTTCAGCGGCTTAAGCGATTCAACAGATTACGCATGTATTGAAACGGATGGTTGTTGTGTGGAGGCAGGTAGCGAAAACGAAATTGAAGAAGAAACTGAAGCTATTGAGCCATATCGGTTTGAACCGTATGCAAGCGAAAACGACACGACAGCCAGCGACACGGGAGAAAGCGAGAACGAATTCGGCGATCGCCTTCTAACCAACGATTGGTATGTGTTTGTTTGGCATTAAAAGAAACTAACAACTATGAACTAGGTTTACAGCATATGAAATACATTTGGCAACAACATGCACTTTGAGAGTGCAGACAGCCCAGTTTTCATCAATTAATATATTCTGTAGACATACCCTCATCCACTCTCTTTTCCTGGGGGTCTGGCGGCAGATTTCTTTGACTTTATCGTTGGAAATGCATTTGCTTTGAGTGTCGCAGGATATCAACACATTCTTGTCATCTCTGTCGTAGCATAGCTTTCGTCGGTAAAGTGTGCGGAACAAACGTCCAATTTCTTGCCACTTTCGCATCTTTGGGCCACTGGTGCAACTTGAATCCGTCCCTGTTCGTGTTGTTACACCCTCCGACAACACACCGACGAGGCATGATGTCTCCAAGGTACGGAAAACGGTCGAAAAAAACGGAAAATAACAGAGCTGATTTGACTCGGTGTTTGAGAAAATGGTAGATTGCTTCCCGATGTGACGTCACGTTGTGACGTCATCGCTCCGAGAGCGAATAATAGAAAGGCGTTTAATTCGCCAAAATTCACCCATTTAGAGTTCGGAAATCGGTTAAAAAAATATATGGTCTTTTTTCTGCAACATCAAGGTATATATTGACGCTTACATAGGTCTGGTGATAATGTTCCCCTTTAAAGTCAATTATTAATCACGCGCAGAGGTGGGTAGTAACTAGGGATGTCCCAATCCAGGTTTTTGCACTTCCGATCCGATACCGATATTGTTTTTGCACTTCCGATCCGATACCGATACTGACCTATCCGAGCATGTATTAAAGTTTAAAGTTATTTAGCCTACCTAGTTGTCAGAATCATGTTGAAAAGGGTTTTAGTACTCTTGATAACAACTAGCCAGCTGAATTAGGGCAGTTTGAATAATACACAATGGTTGGTAAAAAGAAACTGACCTGTTTATTCAAGGATAAACACAAAATAGACAAAATTATACATGACAAAAAGAAATGGCATCAGTAAACTAGGGCTGGGCGATATGGCCTTTTTTCAATATTGCGATATTTTAAGGCCATGTCACGATACACCATATATATGCGGATATTTTGCCTTAGCCTTGAATGAACACTTGATGCATATAATCACAGCAGTATGATGATTCTATGTGTCTGCATTAAAACATTCTTCTTCATACTGCATTAATATATGCTACTTTTAAACTTTCATGCAGAGAAGGAAATCACAACTAAAAAAATCACAAATGTTTTCATACGGTGTTGATCTGGAAATGTTTGCCTTGGCATTTTGATGGTGTGGACGTGTGGCACCGAATGGAGATAAGCGTCTCGACAGACGTTACAATACTTGAACAATGATGACAAAAACTGTTTTCTCTGTCGTGTCCGTGTGTCGAAAATTGTTATGCGCTTATTCTTTTTATTTGATTTTGTGCGTGGCATAGATTTGCCGTGCGCAATTGCACAGGCGCGCACCTTAGAGGGAGCGTTGCTAGCACGGCTGCGCTAGCATCACAGCTAACGTTAGCCATGCTGCTACCTCTCTGCTCGGGGAGGGCGTATACGTATGTGGAGTATGACGTGACAGTATGTGACGTGTGTAAGAAGGTGCGCTTGCTGTCTGTGAGAGGGAGACACAGGAAAGAGTGAGAAGAGCCTGTCGTGTAATGCCAGCAGCTAAAAGCAACTGTGTGAGAATCCACAGACCTGTGGATGTGTTGAAGGTGTGCTGGAAAATGCGGAACGGATATTAGGGAGCAGCAGAAAAGTGGAATGTATTATTTAGATAGGTGCGTTGGAAAACACGGACCGGAGTTTATTTAAAAACTGGATCTGGATCGGCATTTTCCCATGCCTTGCCGATACGCATTTTTTGGCAAATATCGGCGGCCGATCCGATCCAAATATCGGATCGGGACATCCCTAGTAGTAACGCGCCACATTTACTCCGTTACATCTACTTGAGTAACTTTTGGGATAAATTGTACTTCTAAGAGTAGTTTTAATGCAACATACTTTTACTTTTACTTGAGTATATTTATAGAGAAGGAACGCTACTTTTACTCCGCTCTATTTATCTACATTCAGCTCGCTACTAATTTTTATCGATCTGTTAATGCAAGCGTTGTTTGTTTTGGTTTGTCAGACAGACCTTCAAAGTAGGTTCTAGCGCATTCCTGCATTTCATCCAATCAAATGCAGTCACTGGTGACGTTGGACTCAGTTTCACCAATCAAACAGAGCCAGGCGGTCACATGACCGTCACACGTGGACCCCGACAAGTTGAAAAACTTATTGGGGTGTTACCATTTAGTGGTCAATTGTACGGAATATGTACTGTACTGTGCAATCTACTAATAAAAGTCTCAATCAATCAATCAAAAGTGTGAAGGAAAAAAAGACACTTTTATTTCAACTGTACCTCTCTCAAAAGCCTAAAGACTGACCGCCAGTTCCTGTCTTCACAATAAAACTTCATACTAAAAGTGCCGCTCATTGCGCCTGCGCTAACAAAATAAGAGTCTCCGAAAGCCAGCGCAAACAAGCTAGCAAGCTACGGAGTTTGCCGCCAATGTATTTCTTGTAAAGTGTATAAAAACGAATATGGAAGCTGGATCAATAAGATGCCAAAAACCAACCACTTTCATGTGGTATTGGACAGAAAGGAGGAACTTTTCTTCTCCTCCATCTGAAAACGTGGACGTCATCATCACTACTGTCTGATTCCAATCACTGCAAGTCATCAGAATCAGGTAATACACCAACTTATTTTCTTGTCTTCATAAAAGAAAGGAATCTATATGTTAAACATGCATGTATATTCATTAAAACCCCTTTAACCTGTGAACAAAAACGGCAAAATAAATAAACATAAATTATATACTGTGTATATATATAAATATATATATATATTTTTTTTTTGCCAATCTAAACACTCCAAAGTGCTTCAAATCTGATCTTTTGGCATCAGATTCAGGCCACGTCAGGAGGTAGTTCGAATCCCATTGGAATTTGATCTTTTCAAATGTATCTTCAGCCTCAACGCAATGCGACCGGAATGTGATTTTCTTGTTCTTTTGCGGAATTCAATCAACTTATTTGCCTTCACTTCATCAAACTGCGCATGCAAGTGACGCCAAGGCCACATTGGGGCCTGTGTGCGTTTACCCTATTTTTCGGACTATATGGTGCATTAAAATCCTTTCATTTTCTCAAAACTCAACAGTGCGCCTTATAACCTGGTGCGCCTAATGTACGGAATAACTCTGGTTGTGCCTACCGACATCGAAGCAATTTTATTTGGTCCATGGTGTAATGATAAGTGTGACCAGTAGATGGTAGTCACTAGGGCTGGGCGATATATCGATATATCGCGGGTTTGTCTCTGTGCGATATAGAAAATGACTATATTGTGATATTCGAGTACACGTTCTCACGCAGTTGCTTTTAGCTGCTGGCATTACACTACAGGCTCTTCCCACTCTTCCTAGTCTCTCTTTCTCACAGACAGCAAGCGCACCTTTTTACACACGTCACATACTGTCACGTCATACACGAGCAGAGAGGTAGTGGCATGGGTAACGTTAGCTGTGGTGCGAATGGTAATACGAGAGAAAGAAGGTGCGAATCTGATAACAAATGAAGGAAGAATTAATTCCCAAGAAAAACAGCAGGTGGTCCATCGTCTGGCGGTGGTTTGGCTTCAAGCAGGAATATGTCGAACAGACAACCGTAATTTGTCAAGTGTGTGGCAGACGCGTGGCTACAAAAAGTAGCATTACTGCTAATATGTAGCATCATTTGAAAAGTCACCCACTAGAGAATGAAGAGTGCTTACTCCGCATGTCAACATCTCCGTTCGGTGCCACACCAACAAAATGCCGAGGCAAACATTTCCACAACAACACCGTATGAAAAAATAGTGAACAACAGAATGAGATAACGTCCGCAGTAACCTACCACATACTGATTTGATTTCCTATTATGCAGCTCATTTTTATTTGACAGTTATTGAAATATCTTGTGTGACATCATGCACAAAAGTGCACTTTATTTGTTTTTAACTATTGTAGTGGCGTTCTGTACAACAAGTACACTTTAATTTAGTGTTGTTTCGATATGACATCATGCACAAAAGTGCCCTAATAGCTTGTTTTAAAATGTGTCTGACACTTCGTTTTGAAATGTTTGTGCCACTGCTTAATAACTGTTTAATAAATACAGTATTGGTCAATTGACTTAGTTGTGATTTCCCTCTCTGCGTGAAAGTTTTAAATGAGCATATATTAATGCAGTATGAAGAAGAATGTTTTAATGCAGACACATAGAATCATCATACTGCTGTGATTATATGCATCAAGTGTTCATTCAAGGTTAAGGCAAATTATCGAAATATATATTGTGTATTGCGACATGGCCTAAAAATATCGAGATATTTAAAAAAGGCCATATCGCCCAGCCCTACTAACAAATACAAAAAGTATCATATTTTCCGGTACACTGGAGTCTGATAAAGCAGTGTTTTTCAACCACTGTGCCGTGGCACAATAGTGTGCCGTGAGATACAGTCTGGTGTGCCGTGGGAGATTATCTAATTTCACCTATTTGGGTTAAAAATATTTTTTGCAAGCCAGTAATTATAGTCTGCAAATGATGTGTTGTTGTTGAGTGTCGGTGCTGTCTAGAGCTCGGCAGAGTAACCGTGTTATACTCTTTCATATCAATAGGTGGCAGCAGGTACCTAATTGCTTTGTAGATGTCGAAAACAGCGGGAGGCAGAGTGCAGGTAAAAAGGTGTCTAATGCTTAGACATACCTGCCAACTTTTGAAATCAGAAAAACCTAGTAGCCAGGGTCCAGGGGCCGCAGGCCCCGGTAGGTCCAGGACAAAGTCCTGGTGGGGGGTTCGACGCAAAATGATTATTAGCATTCAGACAGGTTAAAATGTTGCTAAAACCATCACTTTTCTATCAGTCACAGTGACTTTTCAAAACAAAAATATTACAGCAAAAATCATATGGGTTGATTGACATGTTTATTCTGTAAGCTAACTTCAATAGTTTGAAATTATTTTGACAGTTAATGCCAGTTATCCTGACAATACTTTTCCAATGTCGTCATCGAAATATCGAACACAAATGGGGTACAGTTTTACATCGTCATAATCTGTGCTGCCGTCAGTCGACATGCTAAATGGTTCCGTCTTCATGACATCGGCGATACTTTTTGAGGATTCTGTTCCAAGACACTGAATAATGTTTGATGTTTTGGTTCGACCACATCCATATTTTTTGGCGATTTTCGAGTCGGGAAACATTTTCCGAAATAACTGTCCCATGTGATCAGCCAGTGCGATTGGAAGTCCATGCTCAATTATTGCCTCCGTAAATAAAACTTTGGCATTTATCACATCCAAAGAATCTGTTTGGGCGACGAAAAACGTTGAAAGTTTTCCACTTGTATCGCTAGCAACGGCATTAGACTTGTGTTTTTTTGTCCCAACGTGGTCTTTTACATCGCTAATTCCTCCGTGTCCGATCAAAATTTTTTGTCTGCACAAGGTGCAATTCGCGTAGTTTTCACCCTTTTTGGAACGGATAATTATTCCCGGATAGGCTTTTGAATATTCTTCACGGAATGACTGCAGTTTTCTTTTCGGTTTAAGACTCGTTTGCGATTTTTCTCCGGCTGATTCCATGATCGTTCGCTCGTTTGGAAACAATGGCAACTGGTGCCTCGTGCTTGGCAGCGGTGCTATAAATAGCCTCGCGCATGGCATTCGGAATGGCTTGATAGGAAGTTACGGGAAGCAGTGTCGATTGTCATTGTTGTTACGTGATTTCGTGAATAAAACTTTAAAAAAAAAAAAAGTTTTTTAATTAATGAAAAACCATATTTTTTATCACTGCAACCGTAACCCGGAATAGGTTGATGAAAACCGTACTAATTACGGGAAAACCGGAGTAGTTGGCAGGTATGCTTAGACCAAAAATAAACAAAAGGTGAGTGCCCCTAAGAAAAGGCATTGAAGCTCAGGGAAGGCTATGCAGAACGAAACTAAAACTGAACTGGCTACAAAGTAAACAAAACAGAATGCTGGACGACAGCAAAGACTTACTGTGGAGCAAAGACGGCATCCACAATGTACATCCGAACATGACATGACGATCAACAATGTCCCCACAAAGAATGATAAAAACAACTGAAATATTCTTGATTGCTTAAACAAAGTAGATGTGGGAAATATCGCTCAAAGGAAGACATGAAACTGCTACAGGAAAATACCAAAAACAGAGAAAAAAAAACACCAAAATAGGAGCGCAAGACGAGAACTAAAACACTACACACAGGAAAACACCAAAAAACTCAAAATAAGTCACGGTGTGATGTGACAGGTCGTGAGCTATAGTGATGCATTCATATCCAACAATTGTGACAACTTTTTACTGTCAACTGAGCTTTGTTTTTTTTTAATGATTTCTGCTGGTGGTGTGTGCCTCCGGATTTTTTCAACGGAAAAAATGTGCCTTGGCTCAAAAAAGGTTGAAAATCACTGTGATAAAGATCATATTTCACTTGCAGTGTAAAAAGTCAGCTGGAAAAAATAAGATTTCGAAAAAAATCCAATTAGGGCCACTTTGGCCTGCAGTGTAAACGTAGTCAAAGAGTGGTTTGTACTGATTAATAAAATGACTGATATTATCCGGTTCTCCATCGTATTCCAGTTTGGGGAGGGGGGGGGGCGTGAGAAAACAATACACAAGTGTTCAGCTTGGGTGCCTGCAACTAAAAGAGTGGTTTGTACGGATGAATAAATAAACAAATATCCGGTTTTCCATTGCATTTCATTTTAGGGGGGGCGTGAGAAAAATATATATCCCATTGAAAAGCACTGACAGAGCAGTAGTGCGTTGAGAATATGAGCATTTCCCTTTAAAACTTGTTGAAATGCAGTTTTTTCAGCGTCTAAGCGTAAAAAAAAAGAAAACATGTCATGGGGAAACTAGCTCTAAAAGTATTCGGCAACTACTACGACCTGTTTTTTTTTATTTTTTTATATTATTTGACACACAATCCGCAAGAAAACGCAAGTATGCTTTGCAGTCGTGCTCTCCACACGTCCAAACCCGGTCACTCGTGATAATCTTTCAAAAAAAAAAGTTAAAAGTGTGTGCAACAGTTTGGAATATTGCAGAAAAACGTCGCTCGGCGTGCAAGAAAGTAGCTAAAAAGCGACACACAGACCCCGAATTAGCGAGCGTCAAAACTGTCAAAAAGAAATGGTCTTCCGGTTAAAACTCAATTAGCCACATTTAGGAATTAATCTTTTACTGCATTAATGTTATTATTCATTATTTGCAAGGTTATAAAACAACAAGTGACGTTTAAATGAGCGACTTTATAGCGACCCCCCCCCCAACCCCCGTGCACTCACACCGAGCTCCTGCGCGCGTTAATGCCGTCGAAAGATAACAAAAATGTCTTTTTCCAGGGTCGGGTTTGGTTGAAAAAGCTTCTTTTTTTCCCAAGAAAAGGGAAGGAGCGTGAAGACAGGAGTGAGTACTCACCATTTGCGCCTTACTAGTGCCTGAGTTGTCCACCATGCCTCCTCGCTGCCTCGCTGCTGGCACTCGTTCAAAACTCACTTGTAAACACACGCGCGCGCGCGTCGCTCCGCGTGAACGCGCACGTCCGGGGGAGGCGGAAGAAGGGCGGGAGGCGCGCAAAGCCAAGTAGTTCAAGCTCTTCTGTTTTTTTTTTTAATTCGTACTTTCCTCTCCGGTGTCTTCTTCTTCTTGTCACCTTTGCCGGTGTATTTTTATTTATTTCATCGACATTTGTTGCTCTACGTGCGACGTTCAGGGCGTACGCAGAGTTCCTGTGTGATGGCCCCGTTGCGTTCAAGAAGACTCGGAAATTATTATTCAAACGCGGCTACTTTTGTTATTTGCTCATTGCAAAGCTTGTTCGTCAAATAATTGTTAGCGTAGTCTAAATCCACCAGATTAAACGTTTACACTTTAACTTTATCAATAATAAGACGCTCCCACAATGCAAAGTTGGCCAATTCAGATTTTTATCACACGACACAGTGAAAACTCGTCACAGCACGTTACTACCCCCTAGTGGTGGTGGAGAAAAACACTAGATAACAACAATTAGGACTGTTCAACTTCTTGGTGGTGGAAACATTAAAGTTAAAGTTAAAGTACCCATGATTGTCACACACACACACACACACACACACACACACAGTAGGTGTGGCGAAACTATCACTCATGATCACCCCCTGGGAGGTGAGGTGAGCAGTGAGCAGCAGCAGTAGTCACGCCCTCAGTTTTGGTGATTCAACCCCAATTCCAACACTTGATGCTGAGTGCTAAGCAGGGATATATTTATAGTCTTTGGTATGACTCGGCTGGGGTTTTAACTAACCACTAGGCCACTGAGCCTTCACTGATGCAATTTTATATTTAGTGTCAATACTATTTTTTATTTTATGTCACAAGTTAATACGAGAGTAACATGTTAACACTAACACTAGTCAAAGATTGTTTATACAACGAAAATGACCTGTTTTTTATGGATCTACTGCGAAAATTCTAGTAAAAGATCCCCTATATATGACAGGAGGACTGTTTTTGAATACCTATTGCAAAAAAAGTGAGTAAAAAAATCCTTCCATATTTGACAGGAATGATCTGCTGTTTTTAAAACAAAAACAGTAGACAAAGATCCTCTATATGACAAAAGCTATCTGCTGTTTTTAGCAACATATTGTAAAAAAAAAAAAAAAAAAATGCTAGTCAAAGATATTCTATATGTGGCAAGGCCACTTTTTATAAGGATTAATGCAAAAAAAAAAAAAAGTTTGTCCAAGAGCCTCTGTGAGAGGCATGTTTTGCGTTTTTTGGGGACCTAATGCAAAAAACACTGGTCAAAGATCCTCCAAACGACAGAAGCCCTCTGCAGTAGTTCTTCTGAAAACAGCAAACACGCTAGCCCGAGATGTGGCAGGAGAATTCTACTGTTTTTAGGGATTTACTGCATTAAAGCAGGTCAAAGATCCTCTGTGGGAGGCGCATTCTGCAGTTTTTAAAGACCGAAACACTAGTCAAGAAATATCCTCTAGCTGACAGAAGCCCCCTGCTGTTTTTGAAGACCAATTTCAAAATACTAGTCAAAGATTGTTTATATGACAGAAACCCCTGTTGATTTTGAAGACCTAAAGCCAAAATGCTAATCCAAGATCTTCTATATGTGACAAGAGCGTGCTGCAGTTTTTTAAGACCCACTTCAAAAACCCTTGTCAAAGATCCTCTGCATGCAGAATGACAGAAGCGCTCTGCTGTTTTTGAAAACCTATTGGAAAAATGCTAGCCCAAGATCCTCTATAGGAGCACTCTGAAGACCCAATTAAAAAGGCTTTTCAAAGATCATCTAAATGTGACAGGGGCACTCTGCTGTTTTAAGGGCCTACTGCAAAAAAAAAAACAAGCTTGTCAAAAGAATCTCTAAACTTTTAATGACCAAGTTCAAAATGCTAGTTAAAGATTCGCTATATGTGACAGGAGCATTCTGCTGTTTTATTGGAAACCAACTTCAAAAATACTAGCCAAAGATCCTCTATGTAGCAGAAGAAATCTGATTTTTGAAGACCTATTGCAAAAATGCAAGCCTAAGATCCTCTATATGTGACAGCAGGGGCGCCGCTAGGGATTTTGGGCCCCATGAAAAGAATCTTTACAGGGCCCCCAACACAGTGTCATTATTTTTTCTGTATTATAATTTCATCATCATTAGGGGCCTCTCTGGGCCCCCCTCCATCATGGGCCCCTAGAATTCGTCTCCTTTACCCCCCCCTTTTCGGCGCCCCTGTGTGACAGGAGCACTCTGCTATTTCTAAAGACCTACTGCAAAAGCTAGTTAACTATCTTCTGTATGTGACATGGCCCTCTGTTTTAAGGACCTACTGCAAAAAAAGCTTGTCAAAGATCCTCTATATATGTCATAGCCCTTAGTTGTGAGGACCTACTGCAAAAAAAGCTTGTCAAAGATCCTCTATATGTGACATAGCCCTCTGTTTCAAGGACCTACTACAAAACAAGCTTGTCAAAGATCCTCTATATGTGTCATAGCCCTCAGTTGTGAGGACCTACTGCAAAAAAAGCTTGTCAAAGATCCTCCTTATGTGACATAGCCCTCTGTTTTAAAGACCTACTGCCAAAAAAGCTTGTCAAAGATCCTTTATATGTGTCATAGCCCTCGGTTGTAAGGACCTACTGCAAAAAAAGCTTGTCAAAGATCCTCTATATGTGACATAGCCCTCTGTTTTAAGGACTTACTGCAGAACAAGCTTGTCAAAGATCCTCTATATGTGACATAGCCCTCTGTTTTAAAGACCTACTGCAAAAAAAGCTTATCAAAGATCCTCTATATGTGACATAGCCCTTTTAAGGACCTACTACAAAACAAGCTTGTCAAAGATCCTCTATATGTGACATAGCCCTATGTTTCAAGGAACTACTGCAAAACAAGCTTGTCAAAGATCCTCTCTCTATATGTGACAGGAATACTTTTGCTGTTTTTGAAGACCTGCTGCAAAAAAAGCTAGTCAAAGATCCTCTTTATGTGACAGGAATACTTTTGCTCTTTTTGAAGACCTGCTGCAAAAAAAAGCTTGTCAAAGATCCTCTATACGTATATGATAGGAGCTTTTGAAGACCTACTAAAAAAAAGCGAGTCAAAGATCCTCTATGTGACAGGAATGCTTTTGCGGTTTTTGAAGACCTGCTGCAAAAACAAAGCTAGTCAAAGATCCTCTTTATTTGACAGCTGTTTTAAGGACCCACTGCAAAAAAGCTAGTCAAATAGTCTTCTATACGTGACAAAAGCTGTTTTTATGGACATATTGCAAAAAAAAAAAAAGGTTGTCAAAGATCCTCTATATGTGATAGGAACACTGTGCTGTTTTTAAAGACCACTTTCAAAAATGCTACTTAAAGATCCTTTTCATATGACAGGAGCAATCTGTTTTGACGGGCCTATAACAAAATAAACACTTGTCAAAGATCCTCTATATGTGACATAGCCCTGTTTTCAGGACCTACTGTAAAAAAAAAAGCTAGTCAAAGATCCTCTATATGTGACAGGAATACTTTTGCTGTTTTTGAAGACCTGCTGCAAAAACAAAGCAAGTCAAAGATCCTCTTTATTTGACAGGAGCTGTTTTAAGGACCCATTGCAAAAAAAACAACTAGTCAAAGACCCTCTTTATTTGACAGTAGCTGTTTTAAGGACCCACTGCAAAAAAACTAGTCAAATAGTCTTCTATATGTGACAGGAACTGTTTTTAAAGGACCTATTGCCAAAAAAAAAAAAGCTTGTCAAAGATCCTCTACATGTGATAGGAACGCTGTGATGTAGCCCTTTGAGAGACTTGTGATTTAGGGCTATAAAAGTAAACTGATTGATTAAAAACCACTTTCACAAATGCTAGTTAAAGATCCTCTATACGACAATGTTGCTTTGCTGTTTTGGGGCACATGCAAGTGAGCGAGGGCCACAACAAAAAGGTATGACATAAGTTTATTTGACAATGTAAACAAAAAGAGTGGTAAGCATGATGAAAGAGAACAGAATGCTCAGTAGGGATGATGAGCAGATTGTCCAGCAGTTGCATAGCACGGGTTGACATGAGTGTACTTGCTACTGACCCCTAGTGTGTGACACCGCAAGACATGAGTGTACTTGCTACTGACCCCTAGTGTGGAACACAACATCCATCATTAAAAAGTGCACTGTCAGAGGGATTGGAAAGACCAAGAACCTCTCGCTCCATACTCTTTTTCAAGCAATAAAAGTCCTACTCTTCCTGAACATGTAATCATGTGGTCTGCACTGCAACATGACAAATATTAGTCAATATTCATCTTAGGGTCAAGACCACTTATTATTGGGGGGGAACGTTTATAGTCCACACATGTAAACCTCCTCAGAGTCTGCAGTACTTTATCCATGCACTTGGACCCAGACTGTAACATAAAGTGACATTTGGAATGGGAATGCAACTTAGGAGCTCCATTAGGTCTAAGACTGACTCCAAACCACTGACTTTTAATCCATTTCATCGGTGCTTGGCCTGCCCAAACCAGCACAATTTACACATGTAACTCGCCTTTTCAAGGAAATACATTTTTGGATAATAAATATTGTATGAAAAGCAATACAATAGAGTAGTTTTATGAAGTATTAATCGTGTACAGCATTTACTGTAGCTTGGAGAGCAACCGCTGTGAAGTTTTCTATTCCTATTTAAAACGTTAGGATGCTAAATTGTTGGAATATGCTAATGTGCCAGCAGTTAGGGAATGTTTTTAGGGATGGGTAGCGTTCACATTTGAAATTTTTAAAACATTTTAATACACTGTAGCACTTTGAGGTTGTTTGCTTAATGTAAAGTGTTTTTTTACAAATAAAATCTATTATTATTATTATTATTATTATTATTATAACCCGGAACCAACAGTACCAATTTTCGGTACTTTAATGAGTGTTATTTAATGTGAATTGTTTGATATCTTGGTTTCTTATTACATTTGAGTCTCATTGTAAATACAGTTGCACTTCCAAGGCATTAGATGGCAGTACCCTACAAACTACATTGTCTAACTAGGACAGGGGTCGGCAACCCGCAGCTCCGGAGCCGCATGCGGCTCTTTGATCACTCTGATGCGGCTCAGTTGCATATGTGCCTTTAACACTCTTACTAATAATGCGCCATAATATAATATAATATAATATAATATAATGTAGCCCGGAAGAGTTAGGGCTGCATGGGATTCTGGGTATTTGTTCTGTTGTGTTTATGTTGTGTTACGGTGCAGATGTTCTCCCAAAATGTGTTTGTCATTCTTGTTTGGTGTGGGTTCACAGTGTGGCGCATTATTAGTAAGAGTGTTAAAGTTTTTTATACCGCCACCGTCAGTGTAACCTGTGTGGTTGTTGAGCAAGTATGCCTTGTTGTCACTAACGTGAGCAAGTTGAAACCCGGCTGGGCCGGGCCGGTACGCTGGTTGTAGTAGGCGCTAAATGCTGTACCATCACGGCATGTTCGAAAGAAAAGTTGCCTTGAATTTCGTAGTCTGCCGGAAAAATCTGGAAGTTTGACAAGTATGACGCTGTCAAGCGCCAATCATGTAAAACCCACGGGCCGCACTAATATTCAATTTTCATATTAAGGTGTGGGCCGCGTGTCTGAGACCCTTGATTTATACATAGCACACATCAAGAAAAAAAACTGTGTATGCAGTGTTATTTCATTTTAAATTTCAAAAGATTTTTGTGGCTCCCATTGTTTTCTTTCATTTGTGAAACTGGTCAAAATGGCTCTTTGACTGGTAAAGGTTGCCGACCCCTGAACTAGGAAGTAGCTTTTTCCAGGAAGCCGAATGTGTCATGTTGCGCCCTACAAGGTGTTTATGCTGTAAGTATTGTGCTTATTACACACCAGCTGTTTGACTGTAACATTCATCTTAGTTGTACTTCTCATTATCACATTTGGAAGTGTTGAAATTGCCATGTAAAGTCGCTAATACTAATAGTAGCCCGTCTATGGCAAAACCAATTAGCATCCAAAAAGAAGAGTGGGGCCTTACTTCAGGTTAGAGCGTTTTCTACCAAGCATACTTGCTTTGTTTGGTGGTGAAAATTGCAACATTACTGCTTGACTCTTTATGGGAGCCGAAGTTTCATTTTCAACCGGACGTGACGTCACGTGTAACAAAGGTATTGAAATATAACATCGTATGATTTTACGTGAATTGATACCCGGTAGTACCAACGGAATTTGGTCGGTGCCTATAAAAGCACAGAATTCGGTACCCATCCCGAGTTGTTGTAGTTAATAGTTGCAGGCGATGGAGTCTTAAAGAACACCAGAGTGCATCATGGGAACTCTCGCCCCCGTGCCATTCTATTTAGAGTGCTAGCATAGTTGACGTCTCAGGTATAAAAAGAAATAACGCGAACATAGAAAAATAGCTTTGGAGTCACAGTGGATAAGGCTTATTTTGTTGCTGTCCATCTGTGCGGTCATGCCACGCCTCTTCCTCAAGAAGAAGAAGAAGAAGAGGAGGAAGAGCTTCAGGCTCCAGCAGTGTTGCCGGCTTTGAAGGCAGCGAGCGCCGGCGACTTTGATCCCAAACCTGCTCTGAAGTCAGAAGCGTCCGCCTCACTGCGTGCAGCAGGACGGGCCCTCGGCGCAGCAGCACACGGAGGAGCCCATGGCCTTGGGCGGGATCAGGTCCAGGTCCTCGTCGTCGGGGATCTCGTCTAGGCGGTAGCCGTCCTGAAGCAGCTGCTTGCTTAAGTCCGGGTGGATCTGCAGGGCGCACAACTCGGGATGTAACGGTAAACGGTATAATGATAAACCGCGATAAAATTCCAGACGGTTAGTAATACCGTTTGAATTTTTAACTACCGAAAAGGCGTCATTTATTAATGCATTTTAGGCAACACTGCTTACTTCCTGAACACTGAAGCGCCGCAGCGCCTGCACACTTGTGCCGTCAGGCTCAAGAAAACATGGCGGCAGCGACTACACGGACTTTGCTTTGAAAATGTTCCCTCCGAGTAAACGGAGCCGATCGCTTCGTTTCAATCGCTTCTACTTCCGCGGAGTCTCAGTGTGAGATTAAAAGCACAATGCTGTTGGAGGAGAAAAATATTTGATGTTGCAGTTTCACTTTGAACATGCAGCTAGAGTTGTTTCGAGAGTTAGCATGCAGCAGGCAATGTGTCGTGATCATTGTCACAACTTGTTTATAAAGTCTGTAGTTTGTTTACTGGGATGCTCACTCCTCCTTTATTTCAACTGTTCCAATAACATCAATACTAGCTAAAATCCATCCATCCATTTTCTACCGCTTATTCCCTTCGGGGTCGCGGGGGGCGCTGGAGCCTATCTCAGCGACAATCGGGCGGAAGGCGGGGTACACCCTGGACAAGTCGCCACCTCATCGCAGGGCCAACACAGATAGACAGACAATGTTACATAAAAAAACGTTACTAGAATAACAAAATAATATTACGACAAAATGTGGCAATGTTACCAGAATAACGTTTTTTTTGTTCTAAATCAAGTTGTAGTATTATGAAAAAAATTTGTAATAATACAAAAATAAATAAAAAATGTAGTGACAGGAATGAAGTCGCAATGTAATGAAAAGTTTGTAATTGGAAAAAAATCGGAATCTTGCAAAAAATTATTACAAAAAAATTGTTACAAAGTGATACAATTACGTGAAGATGTAATGTTACAATAATTAAGTCTTAATATCTTAAGAAACAAGGATAATGCTAGAACAATGCATGAATACATTTGCAATTTTACAAGAACATGTTGCAATATTACAAGGATAAAATAGTCAACTTACATGCATATATAAAGTACCGGTAGAGTGGAAAAACAAGTTGCCTCTATAAATAATGTTACATAAAATAACGTTACTAGGATAACAAAACAATATTAAGACAAAATGTGGCAATGAATAAAGTTTTTTTTGTTCTAAAATGTTTTGTAATTTCATCTAATTGAACACAGGCTGAGTTGTCGGTGAGGCACAAAGATTGTGTGTTGCTTGTGGGAGGTATCACTCCTGTTTATTTTTGTTGGCCAAAGTGTTGCACTGAAGTACATGGTTGTTGTTGAAGAACAAAGCTTGTTTATTTGACTTTATCTTCATTAGCCAAACTTCTTTGTGTTTTATTTTGATATCAAAAAGTAAACACTTTGTGTTTTTTTCATTCCACAAAGTAATTACTTTATAACTATTCATGTGACATAACATTTTGTTAATGTTTTATGGTGTATATTTAATACCAATACGACAGATTTCTACTCAATCTGTCCCGATACAGCGTGTACACGTACACACATTAGTACATGTAAATGTGTGTACATATATAAAAAAAAATACCTCTCTATGAAAATGTAAAAACATAGATAAAGGCATCATGTAATAAAAAAATCTGACACGCTGTTACTATTAATTAACAAAAACACAAATATTTGTATTTAAATATATAAATAACGTTTATCTAGAGCATTTATATTAGATATTACAAGTCACCGTATTTTTCGGACTATAAGTCGCAGTTTTTTTCATAGTTTGGCCAACTTATACTCAGGAGCGACTTATGTGTGAAATGATTAACACATTACCGTAAAATATCAAATAATATTATTTAGCTCATTCACGTAAGAGACTAGACGTATAAGATTTCATGGGATTTAGCGATTAGGAGTGACAGATTGTATGGTAAACGTATAGCATGTTCTATATGTTATAGTTATTTGAATGACTCTTACCATAATATGTTACGTTAACATACCAGGCACGTTCTCAGTTGGTTATTTATGCCTCATATAACGTACACTAGAGATGCGCGGATAGGCAATTATTTCATCCGCAACCGCATCACAAAAGTCGTCAACCATCCGCATCCACCCGAACTAACATTTAATCAAAACCGCACCCACCCGCACCCGCTCGTTGTTATATATCTAATATAGACGATGCAAGGCATTAGTGAGGTTATAAAGCTTTTGCCTGTTAAAGAAAGGAGACTGATCCAATTGAGCAGAGACATTCAATGCGTGCCACGCTGTCACGGCCCAGACGCACACCAGTGCGCAATCATCTGGGAGTCGCGCTGAGCGCACCTCCAAGCGCGCTCGCGCCACTCAAACTGCTGCAGGCAGCTGCGTTCTATCTTGTTTTAACATCCTGTGGCACTCTTCTGGGATCACGGCGGACGAAACTGCTCATGCTCAGAGTGTTTGTGGAGGTTCGGGGTTTTGCACAAATGTGATGCACCATGTTAGATGTCCCGGTTTTGTGACTGTCGTAGACATAAACAGCGTCGCAGCTCTTGCAAATCACGTAGCCAGCATTACTATCATCCTGATTTACAGCCTCATAAAAACGAGTCCACGCTGAACTTTTCTGGCCTTTTTTTCCCCTGGTCTTTAGTATTCCCTTTTTTAGTTTGTCGCGTACCACGTTTGCTGCCGGCGTTGCCATTTCTTTTTTTTTTCTTCTTCTGTTGTGGCATATGCTGCAGGTGCCTGCTCGTTTTTCGTATGTGGGTAACAACATTTAACTATGTATATATATTTCCGAATTGGTTTAACTGCCACCCGCCTGAATCTATTTAAAATATAATTTTTTTTTATTTCAACCGCCCGACCCGACCCGCGGATAAAATCTAATTTTTTTTTTATTTCAACCGCCCGACCCGCGGATAATCCGCGGACTCCGCGGTTGTGTCCGCAAACCGCGCATCTCTAACGTACACTTATTCAGCCTGTTGTTCACTATTCTTTATTTATTTTAAATTGCCTTTCCAATGTCTATTCTTGGTGTTGGTTTTTATCAAATACATTTCCCCCAAAAATGCGGCTTGTACTCCAGTGTGACTTGTATATGTTTTTTTCCTTCTTTATTATGCATTTTCGGCCGGTGCGACTTATAGTACGAAAAATACGGTACATGATAGCGTCGCGTTCACACCCCAACACTGCTTTACCAAACATATCGAATAGTCATGATTAGTAATCATGTTTTCAATATTGATAAAAATTATCTTAATAATTATTTTGCCCATTTTGCAGTCCTATGTGTAAGACGAGACATCATTATGAACACTATTTTTATCTATATGGACAAAAAGTGCAGTTACGTCTTATGTCCATAAGGTGCGAAAGTCTCACATATATTTGTACTTATTTATAGTAATATTTTGTTTCTGCCATATTACGTTGTTTATAATGCTTGTGTTGCTTTCATATTCACATTCAACTTTCTACTTGAGGTACATATATACATTTTGAATGTTTTGTTTGTGTTTTTTAAAATAAAACGTAGATTTAAAAATTTTGAGCACATTTAAAATGACTGCGCTAATAATGATAACCGTGATCATTTTGGTCACAATAACCATGATAAGAAATGTTCATACTGTGACATCCCTATGCACAACCACATGCTCACAAAGGTGCAACTAGGAGGAACATAAGGGACTACACACAATCTTGCTAAGAACCTTTGGACACTTTGATCGACAGACAAAGTGAAGCAGGGGAAGTGACTCACCTCGGCCGAGGAGTAGCCTGAGGAGCACTGCTCCAGATCAATCTCATCATCGCTGCAACGACAAGAAAGACCGGTTGAGTGGTCGTGATTACACCGGAGAATGTTGGCTGCAATCGTGCGCGCTGATCTTGGAGCCAAAACACGCTTTTGTCTTCTTGAAAGCTTGTTTACTGAACAGGCAGAACTCATTTGCAGTGAAGGATTGAAAATAATAATGATAATAATTAGGCTGTCCCGATACATCCTTTTCACTTTCGATTCAATACCCATATAGAGCCTTAAAAATTGGACTACACCAATATTTATTCGATATCAGCACAAATCATACATACTTGTATTATTTTCTTGTGTGGAATGTTTTTGATCAGGTGAAATTATTCTGAGGCTATATGGACCAACACTGATTACCTGGTATTTTTAGGCCAAATGGCAATACAAGTATATATCGATACATTAAACAAAACGTGAAAAGTGTTTAGTTGAAACTCAACACCACATGTTCCACTTTCTTTCCACATAAATATGAACAGTATTATTTAAACCTTTATTACATTTATATTACTAACAGCCCACATTTAAAGAAAATAGAGCTGTACAAAAAAACACAACGTAAACAAAACGGGCTGAATGACACGCTTATGTTTTGTTGACTTTTGTGGTAACTTTTATTAGCCGCATGTTTAAGCCAGCTGGGTAAAAACACACTCCATGTACAGAATGCCATTAAACATACCTTGGTGGTCAGACATTGTCCTCCTTCTACCCTCGCGGTGCTGAGCAGAGCAGACGGCCGTAATAAAGGCAGCAGTAAAAGATATATAATATCGGTATGGCGGCATTGTCTCAAATACATATCTCTTTCTAAAATATACCGGTATAACTCGTAATACCGGTATACCGCACAGCCCTGATGGTAAGTGTGAAACACACTAACCTATTTATTATCAACATTCTGGAATTGAATATGCTGTCTTTAGGTTGAAGTGGAGTGGTAATGGTTGTTGGGGTTTTTTGGCGACACATATTGGCAACAATAGTTCATTAAGTTAAGCTCACGACGCAGTAAGTTGAATGGTGTGGACACGTTTAATACTGGATACTTTTTAAACATGCTTTTGGCTTGGAGACTATATGTGTAAGTATTTTGCAACTATAATTATTTGATACAAGTTTATATTGACAAATGACAATATAGTTCAATTAAGAACACTTATGTACAGTATGGCCTTGTGGTTAGAGTGTCCGCCCTGAGATCGGTAGGTCGTGAGTTCAAACCCTGGCCGACTCATACCATAGACTATAAAAATGTGACCCATTACCTCCATGCTTGGCACTCAGCATCAAGGGTTGGAATTGGGGGTTAAATCACCAAAAATGATTCCCGAGCTCGGCCACCGCTGCTGCTCACTGCTCCCCTCACCTCCCAGGGGGTGAATAAGGGGATGGGTCAAATACAGAGGACAAATTTCACCACACCTAGTGTGTGTGTGACAATCATTGGTACTTTAACTTAACTTAACTTTATATTGACATGTTTTACACTGCAATGTTTCTTAATTAATGACACTCATTACGCATGTCTATCTTGTGTGCTATTGTGTGCTTAGCTGTTGTGTAGCTGCTTGCTGCTAGTAGCCTATCAAGTTTACCTTTAGTAAATAACTACACAAAAAAATACAACTATAATTATTTAAAACTTGTTTAAAACGTGGTGTTTTAGACTGCCATGTTGTTCAATTAAGGACGCTAATAACGAATGTCTAGCTTGCGTGCTATAGTGTGCTTAAAGGTTGTGTAGCTGCTGGCGCTGTCACGCCAAATTTCTTCCACCTACAAAAACCTTTCCCCCCCATTTACTTCCGGTGTCATTTCCTCTTACTTACGTCATTTTTTCTTACGTCATTGACAGCGATCGATAACACTTCAGCTTTGACACAAGACAGCAGCACACACAATATTGTTGTGAAATGGTTTCAACAATAATGTTGATTTAAAGTACAGACATTTAACAGTATTATATATTAATTAATATTGTTTGCACGTTACCACGAAGACAGAAGTTCCCAGCAGCGGCCCTAACACTCCGCCTGAAAATTTCCCTAACACTCCGCCTGGAATTTTTCGAAGCCTGCTGGTGTTTGACATAAGTCCCCTGGGAAAGATAAAGACAAATGTCATTCAGTGACACCACCATTTTCAGGAGATTTGGATTCTATCGATCGCTGTCAATGACGTAAGAGGAAATGACGTAAGTAAGAGGAAATTACGTAAGAGGAAATGACCCCGGAAGTAAATGGGGGGGGGAAGGTTTTTGTAGGGGGAAGACATTTGGCGTGACAGCTCCTAGTAGCCTATAACCTACCATGTATTACTTTTGTAAATGACTTGACATGTACAACTATAAATTATTGTATTCTTGTTTTAATTGTGGCGTTTTTAGACTGCGATGCTTAATTAAGGACCCTTTTTTTGAACGTCTAGCTAGTGTGCTATTGTGTGTTTAGCTGCTGTATAGCTGCTAGCTCCTAGTAGCATATAGCCAACCATGTTTATCTTTTGTAAATGACTTGACGAACACAACTATAATTTTTTTATTCTTGTTTAAAACGCGGTGTTTTAAACTGCCATGTTGTTCAATTAAGGACACGAAATACAAATGTCTAGATTGTGTGCTATTGTGTGCTTAGTGGTTGCGTAGTCGCTAGCTCCTAGTAGCCAATAACCTACGAAGTTTACCTTTTGTAAATGACTTGACAAGTACAACTATACATTATTCAATTCTTGTTTAAAATGTGGTGTTTTAGACTCTCATGTTGTTCAATTAAGGACACTTTTTTATGAACATCTACCTTGTCTGCTGTGTAGCTGCAATATTTATACTGATATAGCTCGGTTGGTAGAGCGGCCGTGCCAGCAACTTGAGGATTCCAGGTTCGATCCCCGCTTCCGCCATCCTAGTCACTGCCGTTGTGTCCTTGGGCAAGACACTTTACCCACCTGCTCCAAGTGCCACCCACAGTGGTTTAAATGTAACTTAGATATTGGGTTACACTAAGTAAAAGCGCTTTGAGTCACTAGAGAAAAGTGCTATATAAATATAATTCACTTTACTTCACATGGGTTTTAGGCTGCAATATTTTTTCAATTAAAGACACTTTACATATGTCTAGCTTGTGTGCTCAGCTGTTGTTGTTGTGTAGCTGATAGCTCCTAGTAGCATATAGCCAACCATGTTTAGCTTTTGTAAATGACTTGAAAAATACAACCATAATTATTAGATATTTGTTCAAAACGTTATGTTTTAGACTGCCATGTTGTTCAATCAAAGACTTTTTATGAGCTATTGTGTGCTCAGCTGCTGTGTAGCTGCCATACTTTTTTTTTTTTTTACATTGAATTGTGTTTTAGATGGCAATATTTTTCAATTAAAGGGGAACATTATCACAATTTCAGAAGGGTTAAAACCATTAAAAATCAGTTCCCAGTGGCTTATTTTATTTTTCGAAGTTTTTTCAAAATTTTACCCATCACGCAATATCCCTAAAAAAAGCTTCAAAGTGCCTGATTTTAACCATCGTTATATACACCCGTCCAATTTACTGTGACGTCACATAGTGATGCCGATACAAACAAACATGGCGGATAGAACAGCAAGCTATAGCGACATTAGCTCGGATTGAAACTCGGATTTCAGCGGCTTAAGCGATTCAACAGATTACGCATGCATTGAAACGGATGGTAGTAGTGTGGAGGCAGGTAGCGAAAACGAAATTGAAGAAGAAACTGAAGCTATTGAGCCATATCGGTTTGAACCGTATGCAAGCGAAAACGACGAAAACGACACGACAGCCAGCGACACGGGAGAAAGCGAGGACGAATTTGGCGATCGCCTTCTAACCAACGATTGGTATGTGTTTGTTTGGCATTAAAGGAAACTAACAACTATGAACTAGGTTTACAGCATATGAAATACATTTGGCAACAACATGCACTTTGAGAGTGCAGACAGTCCAATTTTCATAAATTAATATATTCTGTAGACATACCCTAATCCGCTCTCTTTTCCTGGGGGTCTGGCGGCAGATTTATTTGACTTTATCGTTGGAAATGCATCTGCTTTGACTGTCGCAGGATATCCACACATTCTTGCCATCTCTGTCGTAGCATAGCTTTCGTCGGTAAAGTGTGTGGAACAAACGTCCAATTTCTTGCCACTTTCGCATCTTTGGGCCACTGGTGCAACTTGAATCCGTCCCTGTTTGTGTTGTTACACCCTCCGACAACACACCGACGAGGCATGATGTCTCCAAGGTACGGAAAACAGTCGAAAAAACGGAAAATAACAGAGCTGATTTGACTCGGTGTTTGAGAAAATCGCGGATTGCTTCCCGATGTGACGTCACAACGTGACGTCATCGCTCTGATAGCGAATAATAGAAAGGCGTTTAATTCGCCAAAATTCACCCATTTAGAGTTCGGAAATCGGTTAAAAAAATATATGGTCTTTTTTCTGCAACATCAAGGTATATATTGACGCTTACATAGGTCTGGTGATAATGTTCCCCTTTAAATACACTTATTACATATTTCTAGCTTCGTTGCTATTGTGTGCTTAGCTATTATCTCCTAGTAACATATAAACCATGTTTACCTTTTGTAAATAACTTCACTAAAGTACAACTATAATGATTTGTATTGTTTAAAATGTGGGGTTTCAAACAATACAATATATGTTGTTCAATTGAGGACACTTACTACAAATATCTAGCTTGTGTCCTAGTGTGTGCTTGGCTGTTGTGTAGCTGCCAGTAGCCTACAATGGTTACCCTTTGTAAATGACTTAAAATAGAAGAAAAGAGCAACCTTGTATGCTTTTTGGAGGACATTCAGATGTTAACTGGCTGTCCAGCTTTGCACAAGTAAACGTACTGCACGATACTTATTTTTTTGCTGATACCGGCCCGATATGAGTATAGGTTTAGGACAGCACCAACACTGTGTTCTTACCTGCCTGAATCCAGTGCAATCAAAGTTTCCTCCGCATGCTGACTCAAAGCAGTGTAGCCCTTGTTATATTTCACTTTCCTAGTAGGAAGAGAGGACATGTTTGAATGTAAACACAGCAGCTAAGTCTGGGTCTCTTGGTACCTCTTGGCTCCTTGTCTGGGCTGATGTATGACAGGAGGTCCTGGTGACAGAGCCTTCTTCTTCAGAGCCTTCCTGGCGAACTCCCTGTGTTTCTCTAAGGAAGACGAGCACAATGAATTTCAGGACCTAAAAACTGCGGTCATTGAGGGCGACCTGTCCCGTGAAGGGCGGACCGAACGCTTCAGTGTTTTACGGCGTACCGCTGCATCCCGACTACACACTCGGTGAAACTGATGATGCGGTTCATTTGCACTTATGTGCTCCGACATAAACACGTCAGTCCCGATAAACACATTAGTCCTGAAGTCATAAAACAGACAGCGGTTATAAAGGTTAAAAGGCATAAAAAGACCATTCTATGACGTTAAAGGGCAACTGCCCTATTTTGGAATTTTGTTTATCATTCACAATCCTTCCGTAAGACAAGAACACACATTTTTCTTTTGTAAATGAACATTAGCAAAAGTCAGCTTACAATGGAGCTAATAGTAGTCACTCCATTACACCTATGTAGCGCTCTAAAAACCTCCATCATTGTTTTATATATAGTACATGCTGTAAGTATATATGTACAGTACAGTACAGGCCAAACGTTTGGACACACCTTCTCATTACAATGTGTTTTCTTTATTTTCATGACTATTTACATAGTAGATTGTCACTGAAGGCATCAAAACTATGACACCTCTTGAAGCTCATCGAGAGAATGCCAAGAGTGTGCAAAACAGTAATCAGAGCAACGGGTGGCTATTTTGAAGAAACTAGAATATAAAACACGTTTTCAGTTATTTCACCTTTTTTTGTTAAGTACATAACTCCACATGTGTTCATTCATAGTTTTGATGCCTTCAGTGACAATCTACAATGTAAATAGTCATGAAAATAATGAAAACCCATTGAATGAGGTGTGTCCAAATTTTTCGGACTATAAGTCGCAGTTTTTTTCATAGTTTGGCTGGGCTCCAGTGCGACTTATATATGTTTTTTTCCTTCTTAATTATGCATTTTCAGCAGGTACGACTTATACTCCGAAAAATACGGTATGTAACATGGTAAAAGTATTCATAATAACATGTAATATTCATGTCTTTTTGCGCATTTTAAGCAAACGACGGCGTACAAATTTGTAGTGTCTTTCTTGCCATCTTCGGGTATAAGTTGAATGTCAGAGATGACCAAGTTCTCGGTTTATGTCCACATCCTGCTAGTATCCAAGTGAGAGCAGGTTCTCCCCTCAATGTAACTGAATGTGGCTTATTTTCAAGACAACACCTTGAAAATAAGTTGTTTTTTTTATTTGAAAGCAAATTAAAGTAATATAATACATTGTAGCCCCCAGAAAAAAAATCACACAAAGTCAGGCGCTACTTTTATTACCAATCTTATGATAACAAGTGGCTCAATTCCAACAGGTTTTACCTCCCGTGTGCAAACTTTGGTCTCTGTGAGTTCGCGCACAACAACACTTCCTCATTCTCCGCCAATCACTTTTCAGGCACAGATGGTGTGTTCGCAAACATGGACAAAACTGACATTAAATCCAAACCACAGGAACATAAAACATTAACAACAGCTGGTCGTTACAGTATGAATGGAAATATATATATAGCCAATTATTTGCGCACTATTGACAAGTGCTGAACAAAACTCAACCACCAAACAAAGACTTTGATTACTGAAAACAGTGCTGCCGAACCTGAATGTAAACAAGACGCACGCCATTGTCTGGAGCGTTGTCAGCATGTCTGCAATGTGGATGTAAATTTAATATATTGCAGATATACTCGTGGACAGCGATCTTAAAAATGTGCAAACATTAAGAGAAGAGAAAGTCCAACTGGAGCAACAGCGCGAAGCAAGTGCGACGTCATGCCAACTGTAGCTCTCTTCTTTCGTCAGGGACATCCTGGGACAGAAGTTAAGAGTCTCTAAACACGACTACATTTTATAACAACACCAGAATAACATTAGATTTGTTGCTAGTAGGTTTTATTTTTAAATCATTAAGTCTCTAGAACATACTTGCCAACCTTGAGACCTCCGATTTCGGGAGGTGGGGGTGGGCGTGGTCGGGGTGGGGCGGGGGCGTGGTCGGGGGCGTGGCTAAAAGGGGAGGAGTATATTTACAGCTAGAATTCACCAAGTCAAGTATTTCATATACATATATAAGAAATACTTGACGTTCAGTGAATTCTAGCTATATATATATATATATATATATATACATATAAAATACTTGAATTTCAGTGTTCATTTATTTACACATATACACACACATAACACTCATCTACTCATTGTTGAGTTAAGAGTTGAATTGTCCATCCTTGTTCTATTCTCTGTCACTATTTTTCGAACCATGCTGAACACCCTCTCTGACATTGCTGTGTGGCACGCACAAAAGTGCTTTCATCAAATGCACTAGATGGCAGTATTGTCCTGTTTAAGAGTGTCACAACATTGCTGTTTACGGCAGACGAACTGCTTTACGGTATACAAAAACGTGACTGCTGTTGTTGTGTGTTGTTGCTACGCTGGGAGGACGTTAATGAAACTGCCTAACAATAAACCCACATTAGAAACCAAGAACTCGCCTTCCATCATTCTATAGTTATAACGTGATTGGGCAGGTACGCTTTTTTATATTGTGGAGGACCTGAGTCCGCTTGAATTTCGGGAGATTTTCGGGAGAAAATTTGTCCCGGGAGGTTTTCGGGAGAGGCGCTGAATTTCGGGAGTCTCCCGGACAATCCGGGAGGGTTGGCAAGTATGCTCTAGAATGACACTTGAAAAATTCTCAAAGTGCATTGTACAATAAACAACTATTTAAAATATGGCAAAACGATATCAAAATAAATCTTAATACTAATTAATAATAATAGTTATTTTTTTTAAATGCATTTATACATTTTTTTTTGCCTTTTTATCCAATCCAATCGACTTTATTTACATAGCACATTATAGCAAACAATAAAAGTTTCACAAAGTGCTGCACGGGGAGTTAAAACACCCATTTAGAAGGAGGATAAAACTAAGGAGTCACTTGTAAAAACCACTAGGACATGTTTTTTTTTAAGAAAATCATATTATCATAGCAGATTGGGCAAATTATTTGACGAAGTAATGGTGACCACGCCCCCACGGGTATCTTGGCAGTCGAGGGGGAAACCCTGGAGAGGCATGATTTATCATCTACAATTAACTTTCACCAACTCAGAGGCGATGCAGCAGCTCAGTATGTCAATATAGCAGCATAAGCGAGTTAGCTCTCTGCGATCAATATGCCACTAAAATTACTTTGTCTATGTTAGCGCTTATAATAACAATATTGTTAATACTTGGTTAATATTCGGGTCACAAAATGTAAATGTAGTATTGATGGCTGCTCGTACTTGCCATATTTTACGACTTACAATGCATAAAAATAGAAAAAACATTTGTTCTTGTTTCTGAGCTCACTATGTTCCTTCGAAGTGAGACCTACACTGTTACAATGTCCTTTTTTCAGATGATATAACTGTTGACTGAAATATGATGACAGCAACCCAACCTAACCCCCCGGATTGTAAATAATGTAAATAATTCAATGTATATACTCTGATGATTATCTTGTGTGATGACTGTATTATGCTGATAGTATATATTTGTACCATGAATTGATTAACGTGGACCCCGACTTAAACAAGTTGAAAAACTTATTCGGGTGTCACCATTTAGTGGTCAATTGTACGGAATATGTACTGTACTGTGCAATCTACTAATACAAGTTTCAATCAATCAAAGTCTTACGTAAGGATTGTGAAACATGGGCAAATTTCCACTAAAAAGAAGGGGAAGTTCTCATTGAACACTTACGTAGCTTGAGGTGGATGGCAGGCACTCTGGACATGATGTAAGGTCCTCTCTTCTCCGTCGGCCTGATTCCTCCATCGCTGTTTTTGGGTCGTGTGCCGCTACCGTTCCCCTTTAAGTCAAAATATTTCATATATATTGGAAATTGCAACGTGTATGGTATATTATGGCGTCACAAATCAATTGGACTTGCATTTTCCTCACATAGAGGCATCTGCTTTAACCCTTGTGTAATGTTCATATTGTTGTTACTCAGCCAGCGTTGCATTTTGTGGCTTTTAATGCCTCACAATCAAACACTTTTAAGTTAAAGTACTGAACAGCTGTTTACCTTATCCCAATAAACATCTGTTCAGTATTTTAACATAAAAGTGTTTGATTTTGTGGCTTTTAATGCCTCACAATCAAACACTTTTATGTTAAAACACTGAACAGACGTTTACCTTATCCCAATAAACATCTGTTCAGTATTTTAACATAAAAGTGTTTGATTGTGAGGCATTAAAAGCCACAAAATGCAACAGGTCCATCAGACCCACAAACGCTGGCTGAGTAACAACAATATGAACGTTGCACGGAAAATTTCTCTGCCAGTTTCCGCATCCCACAGGGATTCTTCTTTTGTGTTTCTGCACCTGCGGTTCCCACACAAGGTTGCAACATTGTTTGTCAACACTGTCTGCTCTCATTTTCTCGCACATTTGACCCTCTGATGTTGTGTGTACCTACACTCTGTCCTCCTCCTGTCTAGGCCTGCTGTGTGTGTGTGTGTGTGTGTGTGTGTGTGTGTGTGTGTGTGTGTGTGTGTGTGTGTGTGTGTGTGTGTGTGTGTGTGTGTGTGTGTGTGTGGGCGTGGTTGCGGGGGCAGGCTTGGGGGGCGGGGTTGAGGTGCAGCCAGCATACCCCTTCCCCTTCGAACTGTCCTGGATAAAATTAAATTCTTTTTTCCAACCATTTTGGAACTTGCAAGCGTATTTCTTCTTCTTACTTGTCGTCTTCTTCCTTCTTCTGCTTCGTCTCCTTCTTGTGTGTGCAGTTGTGCACTGAGCTCCAAAAGCCGTAGATGTTATTGTAGCGTCCCGGAAGAGTTAGTGCTGCAAGGGGTTCTGGGTATTTGTTCTGTTGTGTTTATGTTGTGTTACGGTGCGGATGTTCTCCCGAAATGTGTTTGTCATTCTTGTTTGGTGTGGGTTCACAGTGTGGCGCATATTTGTAACATTGCTAAAGTTGTTTATACGGCCACCATCAGTGTGACATGTATGGCTGTTGACCAAGTATGCTTTGCATTCACTTGTGTGTGTATGCTTGAAATTAACGTAATCATTAAACCAGTTAAAAGATCACACAACGTCAGTATTTCTTGACATCTTCGAGTAAAGACCATTGTTAAACCCGTCCAACGCCACATTATTATGTGACTGGGCCGACACGCTGTTTATATGGAGGAAAAGCGGACGCCTGGACAGCATGCGGCTGTTAAGGGATGAAGGTTTCAGGTGAGAGAGGACGCTTAAGGCAGTGCCTTTAAGGCACGCCCCCAATATTGTTGTCCGGGTGGAAATCGGGAGAAATTCGGGAGAATGGTTGCCCCGGGAGATTTTTGGGACGGGCACTGAAATTCGGGAGTCTCCCGGGAAAATCGGTGGGTTGGCAAGTATATGTATATATATATATATATATATATATATATATATATATATATATATATATATATATATGACATCTTATATGTAATAGAAATGTGTAGGGGGTTGTATGGTGTGTGGTAATTAATTATGTATTCTGATATATGTTCTTCACAGAAAATGAGCCAAAGTCAGTGAGTCTCAGTTTGAAAATTGTACTAATTGTATCATTTTTCTTTTAATAAAAATGAAAACGGGTCCCACAGACCGGAAAACCACACAAGATATAGACGTCATGCTCCAATAAATTGTGGTCAACCCCGCCCTATGACAAGACCCTAACACTCTCTGTAGTTGAGTCAATAAACGCCCACTGTATGAAGAAAAACAGTACTATCCACCCATTATATTTGAAGTAGAGATGTGCGATATTGGCTTTTTTGCCGATATCCGATATTCCGATATTGTCCAACTCTTAATTACCGATACCGATATCAACCGATACCGATATATACAGTTGTGGAATTAACACATTACTATGCCTAATTTTGTTGTGATGCCCCACTGGATGCATTAAACAATGTAACAAGGTTTTCCAAAATAAGAGAACAACTTCAACTCAAGTTATGGGAAAAAATGCCAACATGGCACTGCCATATTTATTATTGAAGTCACAAAGTGCATTTTTTTTTTTTAACATGCCTCAAAACAGCAGCTTGGAATTTGGGACATGCTCTCCCTGAGAGAGCATGAGGAGGTTGAGGAGGGCGGGGTTAGGCGGCGCGGGGTTAAAGTGGGGGGGGTGTACATTGTAGCGTTCTGGAAGAGTTAGTGCTGCAAGGGGTTCTGGGTATTTGTTCTGTTGTGTTTATGTTGTGTTACGGTGCGGATGTTCTCCCGAAATGTGTTTGTCATTCTTGTTTGGTGTGGGTTCACAGTGTGGCGCATATTTGTAACAGTGTTAAAGTTGTTTATACGGCCACCCTCAGTGTGACCTGTATGGCTGTTGACTAAGTATGAATTGCATTCACTTGCGTGTGTGGAAAGTCGTAGATACTATGAGACTGGGCCGGCACGCAAAGGCAGTGCCTTTAAGGTACGCCCCCAATATTGTTGTCTGGGTGAAAATCGGGAGAATGGTTGCCCCGGGAGATTTTTGGGAGGGGCACTGAAATTCGGGAGTCTCCCCGGAAAATCGGGAGGGTTGGCAAGTATGGATATATGTTCTTCACAGGAAATGAGCCAAAGTCAGTGAGTCTCAGTTTGAAAAATTAATTAATTGTATAATTTTTCTTTAAATACAAATAAAAACGGGTCCCACAGACCGGAAAACCACACAAGATACAGACGTCATGCTCCAATAAATTGTGGTCAACCCCGCCCAATGACAAGACCCTAACACTCTCTGCAGTTGAGTCAATTAACGCCCACTGTACGAAGAAAAACAGTACTATACGCCCATTATATTTGAAGTCACTAATTAGCGTTTAACATGTTTCTACCAATGTAACACTAACTCCAGCTGTTACAAATATATACATATTGTCAATATTTAAGCGTGTCGTCTCCGCGTAAACAAAGTGTCAAACTCTCTGGCTAGCGAGTTAGCGCAGTGTTTTGATAACAAGCTAGCTCACTAGCTGGCTGCTTAGTTAGCCGACGTTTACCGTAATATTGTGCAGATTCGGCGGAGCTTCCAGCAAGCTGTCCTTCTCCGGCTCCTCGGAGATGTCGTTCATCATCTCGGCGTCAAGTTGTCACAACGAACGCCACATTTCGGTCATGGTGAGTTTGGCACACCGGCGACGGCCCGAGCTTGACTTGTTAGCTTCGTGTGCTAATTGCGGATGACTTGGTGGGTTCTATTTCCGGTTTCAAAATAAAGATTGAGGTGAGGGACGTGCGGAGGATTTTAATTTGAAGCATTGGATTGTTATTGTAACCGAGGGTTTATAAATGTCGCCTGTACTGTAACAAACTACAAAATAACAAACACGGAGGCTCCAGTTTTACACGAGGACCACTTTATTTTCTTTCTTTCAAAAACCTCCGCTCCACTACAACGTGTCATCACTTCCGTTCTTAGCGCCTTCAAAATAAGAGATCAAGGCATATACTGTATAACAGCAATTTAACATCACAAAAGAGGAAAGACCATAAAAATAGGTTACATTATAATACATTTTTAGTTTCTAACCAAAATGTGTGAAGACAAGAGTATTTAAGTAATATGATATACACCAGAATATCCAAATTGATGTAAAAATGTGCGAGTGTGGCTTGAACTTTAAATATAGTCCGGATAATTGGTGTGCTTTTAGAATATGTAGTACCGGTTAAGAAATAGTCGAACATTTTTTGTTTTTTAAATACTGAAGAATATGTTTTACTGTTCCGTACTTTTAATACACTTTTCGATTTAAAACAAAATAGTTATCTTTATACGATGTTAATTTCATGAAGATTTTGTATGTCTATTAGGAAAATTCCATATTCACAAATACAAAATAATGTCAAATAAAATAAATAGTGTTTGTTTTTACTCTAAAATTCAAAATAAATAATGATAATAAAACAAAAAAGGCATGAAAACTTCCCATATTAAAAAAAAATAAAAATAATTGTAATCAAATTTTACAAGTAATGTATCTGTAGTGTTATTCCTCGCATGTTTCTTAACGGTAGTTTTATCTTGATTGTTGTTTGAAAAAGCGAGCGAGTACATTTATTGTGTGAATATTATTTAAAGAAAATGGTGTTTATTTTTATTTTTGCCTGTTTGAAAGATGGCGTGTTTTGTATCCATCCATCCATTTTCTACCTTGTTGAAATAAGGTTCTGTGAAAAAAAATAAACTTTTTGTCGCCCTCTAGCGGAAGTTCAGAAAAAGCAGACAACTTGATCTTGTACCATTAGCTATTTATTTAGCTGAAGGATGGCGTTGAATGACTTGTTTATTCAGTCAAGATTAAACAGTTTTATTTAGTTGACATTAAAAAACAACAACAAAGAGACAAGCTTCTTGCAGTATTTCTTTATTAGAGGTCCACCACTTTGTACACAACAGGACAGACAGCATGGGATCCATTCACACTATAGACATTTTTGACAGGAGAGATCATCTCTTCAAGTAAAATCACCTGAGCACAAACACAAGCAATCAACCGCGAGGTCGCCATATTCATGCTTCAAACAGTCGTGCAAAAATACTCACCTTAATGTTTTAAAGCTTGTCTATGCCGAGTTCCTCGGGTGTGGAGATGCCGAGCTCTGCCAGCGTGGGCTGCAGCTCCTGGATCAGGTAGGGATAGATGTCCTTGTGAGGGCCCGCTTTTTCCTGCAAGACAACAACATTGAGCAACAGGTCATGTAACTTCACTTACTCTTTTTAGTCTCCCGGCTGACAAGCGGCTAGCAGATAATTATGCGTCTCCGTACACAGTGTGGAGCCGCTTCTTTAAGATGATTCTCATCACCTCCATTCCAACAAATCGACTGCATTTCTTAGTATCTTAAGTATAATGGATGGGGATATTCTTACAACAACTCATGATTCGAGTGCGGTTCTTGGGGTGATGATTGCATTCAGAATCAATTCTCGATTCAAACGGTTTCTTGCAATATTTTATTCGGTATAAAAATGCATTTTAAAACAGGTTAAAACAGCTTGGCTGCTGAAGTTTGATGTACAAGCAAAATCAAGGCCTAAAAAGGGTGATTTAAATTTTTCATTTATGAATCACTTTAAAATCGATATAAATAAGAATCCCGATTCGGATGTGAAACTTTTTTTTAACACCCCAATTAAGTATCGTTATCACTGGAGGATGCGACTAAACATGTTACATGCCGAGAGCAAGTCAGGATCAGGAATAGATAAACTAACCGCTAAACTAGCTTAAAAGAAAGGTGCTTAGTACAGTTTAAAAAGTGTAGATTTTAATAATTTTAAAGTGTAGGAAATTAATAAGTACATTAATAACAGAGAGAGAGAGAGGATAATATAACAGCAATTGTAAATGTCACATGTAAGAGGAGAGCGCATAAATTGGGGCCACCTACTCAGTGGCCTAGTGGTTAGAGTGTCCGCCCTGAGATCGGTAGGTTGTGGGTTCAAGCCCCGGCCGAGTCATACCAAAGACTATAAAAATGGGACCCATTACCTCCCTGCTTGGCACTCAGTATCAAGGGTTGGAATTGGGGGTTAAATCACCAAAAATGATTCCCGGGCGCGGCCACCGCTGCTGCCCACTGCTCCCCTGACCTCCCAGGGGGTGATCAAGGGTGATGGGTTAAATGCAGAGAATAATTTCGCCACACCTAGTGTGTGTGTGTGACAATCATTGGTACTTTAACTTTTAACTTTAGTATCAGTATATGATGGGTACGAGAGTGATTAGGTTGTTTTTTGGTCAACTCAGAGAATAATTCCCTGGACACAGGAGGAGGGCAAAACCAAAGGATTTACAAGAAGAAAAAAAAAAAAAATCAATTCACATCCAAATAGCAATTTTTATTCATTTTGATTCACAATCGATACATAATTTTCAAGAATGGATGTAATTAGAGATGTCCGATAATGGCCTTTTGCCGATATCCGATATCCCGATATCGTCCAACTCTTAATTATCGATTCCGATATCAACCGAAACCGATATATATATACAGTCGTGGAATTAACACATTATTATGCCTAATTTTGTTGTGATTCCCCGCTAGATGCATTAAACAATGTAACAAGGTTTTCCAAAATAAATCAACTCAAGTTATGGAAAAAAATGCCAACATGGCACTGCCATATTTATTATTGAAGTCACAAAGTGCATAATTTTTTTTAACATGCCTCAAAACAGCAGCTTGGAATTTGGGACATCCCTGAGAGAGCATGAGGAGGTTGAGGTGGGCGGGGTTGGGGTTGATGTGTGTGTGTGTGTGGGGGGGGGGATGTTCTCCCGAAATGTGTTTGTCATTCTTGTTTGGTGTGGGTTCACAGTGTGGCGCATATTTGTAACAGTGTTAAAGTTGTTTATAAGGCCACCCTCAGTGTGACCTGTATGGCTGTTGACCAAGTATGACTTACATTCACTTGTGTGTGAAAAGCCGTAGATATTATGTGATTGGGCCGGCACGCAAAGGCAGTGCCTTTAAGGTTTATTGGCGCTCTGTACTTCTCCTTACATCCGTGTACACAGCGGCATTTTAAAAAGTCATACATTTTACTTTTTAAACCGATACCGACAATTTCCGATATTACATTTTAAAGCATTTATCAGCCGATAATATCGGCAGTCCAATATTATCGGACATCCCTAGATTAAATATATATATATATCTTTTTCTAATACATTTTTGCATTAAAAACATTATACAACTATTATTGATATTGTTATAATTATTATTATTGATACTGTTGCTCTTATACATTTCAGTTTGATCTTTTTGTTAGTACTGTATTTGTATTTCTTCTCAATTGCTTTGTAAACTGGGACTTTATTTTCTTTCATTAGATTCATTAACAGTCTTTGATTTTTGGCAAGAAGATTTTAACACTACATTTTTAAAAAGATGTCTTTGAGGTCAACACTGCGCGTGTACGTCAGCAGCCAGGTGGAGCTTTTGTAATCTATAAGCTGTTTTGAAAAAGGTTTTGTTAGCATTTATGTACTAAATAATACATTACGTGAAATGTGTCGAATCGAGAATCGATTCAGAATCGAATTGTCACCAAAGATTGCCACCTCTATCAGATAGTAGTTTTTGCTTTTGTTTAGTTATTGCGTACTATTTACAAAACCCAAAGCCAGTGAAGTTGGCACGTTGTGTGAATCGTAAATAAAAACAGAATACAATGATTTGCAAATCCTTTTCAACTTATATTAAATTGAATAGACTGTAAAGACAAGATATTTAACGTTCGATTGGAAAACGTTGTTATTTTTTGCAAATATTAGCTCATTTGGAATTTGATGCCTGCAACATGTTTAAAAAAAGTTGGCACAAGTGGCAAAAAAGACTGAGAAAGTTGAGGAATGCTCATCAAACACCTATTTGGAACATCCCACAGGTGAACAGGCTAATTGGGAACAGGTGGGTGCCATGATTGGTTATAAAAGCAGCTTCCATGAAATGCTCAGTCATTCACAAACAAGGATGGGGCGAGGGTCACCACTTTGTGAACAAATTGTTGAACAGTTTAAGAACAACATTTCTCAACGAGCTATTGCAAGGAATTGAGGGATTTCACCATCTACGGTCCGTAATATCATCAAAAAGTTCAGAGAATCTGGAGAAATCACTGCCCTTAGACGATATTACAGACCTCCGATCCTTCAGGCGGTACTGTATCAAAAAGTGACATCAGTGTGTAAAGGATATCCCCACATTGGCTCAGGAACACTTCAGAAACCCACTGTCAGTAACTACAGTTCCTTGCTACATCTGTAAGTGCAAGTTGAAACTCTACTATGCAAAGCGAAAACCATTTATCAACAACACCCAGAAACACCACCGGCTTCGCAGTGTACTGAGTGTAAGGCCATGTAACACATTTCAAAAAAGTTGGCACAGGGGCATTTTTACCACTGTGTTGCTGCCATTAAATTCTAAGTTAATGATTATTTACAAAAAAATAATTAGTTTTTCAGTTCGAACATTAAATATCTGTCTTTGCAGTCTATTCAATTGAATATACCGTATTTTTCTGACGATAAGTCGCAGTTTTTTTCATAGTTTGGCCGGGCTTCAGTGCGACTTATATGTTTTTTTCCTTTTTTATTATGCATTTTTGGCAGGTGCGACTTATACTTCGGTGCGACTTATACTCCGAAAAATACGGTAAGTTGAAAAGGATTAGTAAATCATTGTATTCTGTTTTTATTTACCATTTACACAATGTGCCAACTTCACTGGTTTTGAGTTTTGTATTTTGTTTTGCTCAAACAACTGTATGTAATAAAAAAGAATAAGGAAGTAGTTCATAGTGTGTTGATATATTGTTAAACTGCTAACATCATTAAAATGATCAATATCTTACTCATGGAGGGTCAGTATCGGAATTGGAAGCATAAACCCCCAACTACTACTTTCATGTCCAGATCACACAAATAAAACTACAAAAGTTGATTATCTTTGAAAAAGGTTCAGAATTTCTTGTCAGTTATTCCAGAAAGTTAAAAAAAAAGACTTATATCTCAAATTGCCATTCATTGTCAACACAACTTATCATGGACATGCTCACTTTGACGGCCTCCAGGATGCGAATGGCGCTCGCCATGTCGTTGAGTCTCCGGCACGCCCTCAGCGCAGAGTCCAGGATCTTGGCCTCGGGTACCAGGTCGTAGCAAATCAGGGTGTTCATGCCTTCAAGTGTGACCGTGAACAGAAAAGGACACGTTCAAAAGCACTGGAATGTTCTCATTTCTCAAATGCAGTCTTCGTTGAAACGTCTCATGTATGACAAGGCCCGGGATTATAGTCCAGGACAAATACAGATCAGCAGGTACCAGAAGGTAAAAAAAAGTTGCTTTTGCATGATATTGCGAAACAAAATGCTAGATAATACGTCTTACCTTATACACACACAATAATACTTATATGTTGAAGCACAGTACAATCCATCAAGTGGTGCGGCTTCATAGCTTACCGAAGTCGTACTAAAACATTTTGATAGATTTTTGGGCTCAGTGTGTAATGTTCTATATTTTCAATGGAACATATAACATTTTGGTGTTGTTTACTTGAGTCATATTGCAGTCTACACGTTTTTATTGACCTGAGCAAGGCCTTTGACACCATCGATCACACATTACTTTTAAACAAAATGCAGAGGTATGGTTTTAGAGGTCTTGCTCATGATTGGTTGAAAAGTTATCTTGGTGGTAGAGAACAGTATGTGCATATGAACAATGTAGATTCAGATAAAAAGATTATAATACATGGAGTGCCCCAAGGTTCTGTACTGGGACCAAAATTGTTTTTATTGTATATTAATGATATCTGCAAAATCTTTAAAAAACTCAATTGTATTCTCTTTGCTGACGATACAAGTCTGTACTGTTCTGGGCAAGACCTTGGCCAACTCAGAGACTGTAGAGAGCGAACTCCACATACTAAAGCAATGGTTTGATGCCAATAAACTGTCAATCAACCTAAATAAAACAAAATATATAATTTTTGGAAATAGGAAAAATAACATACAGTGTCATATAAGAATTGATGATATGGAGATAGAAAGGGTTTATTCAACAAAAGTTTTGGGAATCTATATAGATGATAAATTAAATTGGAAACTGTACATAAATATACTTAAGACAAAAATGGCAAAAAATATTGCTATGTTACATAAAATCAAAAACTCCGTAAATCAAAAGGCTCTTAATATGTTATATAATTCTTTCGTACTCCCTTATCTTAATTATTGCGTTGAAATCTGGGGTAACAATTACAAAACAAACATCAACTCTATATTCTTACTTCAAAAGAAAGCGATTAGAATTGTAAATTATGCAGATTATCATGACCATACCAATACTCTGTTTATTAAATTAAAAACATTAAAACTGCATGATCTTGTTGACCTCAACACTGCTATTGTGACGTACAAAGCTCATAACCACATGCTGCCTGGGTGTCTACAGGAGAGGTTCAAACCCAGAGAGAATCCCTATGACCTCAGAGGTTCAGCTGTCTTCCAGAAAGCTAAGATAAGAACAAGCTTAAAAAGTAGATGTGTTTCTGTCAGGGGGGTTCAAATGTGGAACAGCTTGGATGATTCCTTAAAATGTTCCAGGTCCATTCACACATTTAAAAAACACTTTAAGACCAATGTCTTGGAAAAATATATCACTCTTGAATCAACACAGTAGTTAATACTATGATCAATGTTAATTAAAATACTAAATGTGGGATATAAATAATAATGGACGTATAATTGTTTGTATATAGTATATAAATTGGTACAAAGGTTTAACACGCGTATAAGGATATTTCACATGCCTTTATGTGTATATAATTGAACAGTGTTCATATTGTGTATAATGTGTATTTATAATATGTTGTACAAAAGACATTTCATAATTTTCGGAAGTTCATCTTGTACTTGACATTGTTTATAGGGTTAGTGTTCAACTTCAGCCTAAACCCTTTCGGTCTGCAACATTTTCATTTTCAATCTATGAATGTACAACTGTTTGTTTATTTTGTTGACCATTGACCGAAGAATAATAAACTACAATATCTCTTATGTGTGACTGCCATCATATTGCAGTCTACACGTATCCCTTGTGTGACTGCCATCTACTGGTCACACTTTTTTCACCATGTACCAAATAAAATAGCTTCGAGGTCGGTTAGCACAACCAAAATTATTCCGTACATTTCACGCACGGGGTTATAGGGCGCACTGTCAAGTTTTGAGAAAATGAAAGGATTTTAAGTGCGCCTTACAATCCCAAAAATATGGTACTCATATTTATGAATAATAATGACCTTTCCGCAGCTCCCAGGAATCGATGTCAGGCTTGCTGAAGTAGGTCACCCAGCGGGCATCAAACTCCTCGTCCGTCTCCACTTTGCCATGCGAGTAACATCTGGAAGCTACCAAAGCTGCAAAACATGAATTTATGTCTGCATCATACTGGCTTGTATGTTTGTCACCCCACACAAGCGCCAAAATATTAGACACAGCGTGTGAGGCTGGCCCTCTTTTCATTGCAAATATTCTAATGGCATTCCTTTGAGCTACGTCTGTGCTGTGAAAACGTTCATTTACAGTTTTTAAGTTATTCTAAAATATATTTTCTGTCATTTATACACCAAATCCAGCTGCTAAAATAGAAAATATATGTCTATAATAGTGATGTGTTTGTCTATAATAGTGATGTGTTTGAATAAAATGCATGACTATGTCTATAATAGAGATGTGTTTAAATATAATGTATGAATATATGTCTATAATAGTGATGTGTTTGAATATAATGCATGAATATATGTCTATAATAGTGATGTTTGAATATAATGCATGAATATATGTCTGTAATAGTGATGTGTTTGAATAAAATGCATGAATATATGTCTATAATAGTGATGTATTTGAATATAATGCATGAATATGTCTATAATAGTGATGTGTTTAAATAAAATGCATGAATATGTCTACAATAGAGATGTGTTTGAATATAATGCATGAATATATGTCTATAAGAGTGATGTATTTGAATATAATGCATGAATATATGTCTATAATAGTGATATGTTTGAATATAATGCATGAATATATGTCTATAATAGTGATGTATTTGAATATAATGCATGAATATATGTCTATAATAGTGATGTGTTTGAATATAATGCATGAATATATGTCTATAATAGTGATGTTTGAATATAATGCATGAAAATAGGTCTATAATAGAGATATATTTGAATATAATGCATGAATATATGTCTGTAATAGTGATGTGTTTGAATGAAATGCATGAATATGTCTACAATAGAGATGTGTTTGAATATAATGCATGAATATATGTCTATAATAGTGATGTATTTGAATATAATGCATGAATATATGTCTATAATAGTGATATGTTTGAATAAAATGCATGAATATATGTCTATAATAGTGATGTTTGAATATAATGCATGAAAATAGGTCTATAATAGAGATTTGAATATAATGCATGAATATGTCTATAATAGTGATATGTTTGAATAAAATGCATGAATATGTCTACAATAGTGATGTATTTGAATATAATGCATGAATAAATGTCTATAATAGTGATATGTTTGAATAAAATGCATGAATATATGTCTACAATAGTGATGTATTTGAATATAATGCATGAATATATGTCTATAATAGTGATATGTTTTAATAAAATGCATGAATATATGTCTATAATAGTGATGTTTGAATATAATGCATGAAAATAGGTCTATAATAGAGATTTAAATATAATGCATGAATATATGTCTATAATAGTGCTGTTTGAATAAAATGCATGAATATATGTCTACAATAGTGATGTATTTGAATATAATGCATGAATATATGTCTATAATAGTGATATGTTTGAATAAAATGCATGAATATATGTCTATAATAGTGATGTATTTGAATATAATGCATGAATATATGTCTATAATAGTGATATGTTTGAATAAAATGCATGAATATATGTCTATAATAGTGATGTATTTGAATATAATGCATGAATATATGTCTATAATAGTGATGTGTTTGAATATAATGCATGAATATATGTCTATAATAGTGATGTATTTGAATATAATGCATGAATATATGTCTATAATAGTGATGTTTGAATAAAATGCATGAAAATAGGTCTATAATAGAGATGTATTTGAATATAATGCATGAATATATGTCTATAATAGTGATATGTTTGAATAAAATGCATGAATATATGTCTATAATAGTGATGTATTTGAATATAATGCATGAATATATGTCTATAATAGTGATGTGTTTGAATATAATGCATGAATATATGTCTATAATAGTGATGTATTTGAATATAATGCATGACTATATGTCTATAATAGTGATATGTTTGAATAAAATGCATGAAAATAGGTCTATAATAGAGATGTATTTGAATATAATGCATGAATATATGTCTATAATAGTGATGTATTTGAATATAATGCATGAATATATGTCTATAATAGTGATATGTTTGAATAAAATGCATGAATATATGTCTACAATAGTGATGTATTTGAATATAATGCATGAATATATGTCTATAATAGTGATGTATTTGAATATAATGCATGAATATTAGGGGTGTAACGGTACGTGTATTTGTATTGAACCGTTTCGGTACGGGGGGTTCCGGTTCGGTTCGGATGTGTACCGAACGAGTTTCCACACGGACATATTAAAGGCCTACTGAAATGCGATTTTCTTATTTAAACGGGGATAGCAGATCCATTCTATGTGTCATACTTGATCATTTCGCGATATTGCCATAATTTTGCTGAAAGGATTTAGTAGAGAACATCGACGATAAAGTTCGCAACTTTTGGTCGCTGATAAAAAAAAGCCTTGCCTGTACCGGAAGTAGCAGACGATATGCGCGTGACGTCACAGGTTGTGGAGCTCCTCACATCTGCACATTGTTTACAATCATGGCCACCAGCAGCGAGAGCGATTCGGACCGAGAAAGCGACGATTTCCCCATTAATTTGAGCGAGGATGAAAGATTTGTGGATGAGGAAAGTGAGAGTGAAGGACTAGAGGGCAGTGGGAGCGACTCAGATAGGGAAGATGCTGTGAGAGGCGGGTGGGACCTGATATTCAGCTGGGAATGACTAAAACAGTAAATAAACACAAGACATATACATACTCTATTAGCCACAACTCAACCAGGCTTATATTTAATATGCCACAAATTAATCCCACATAACAAACACCTCCCCCCTCCCGTCCTTATAACCCGCCAATACAATTCAAACACCTGCACAACACACTCAATCCCACAGCCCAAAGTACCGTTCACCTCCCCAAAGTTCATACAGCACATATATTACGTACGTGACATGCACATAGCGGCACGCACGTACGGGCAAGCGATCAAATGTTTGGAAGCCGCAGCTGCATGCGTACTCACGGTACCGTGTCTGCGTATCCAACTCAAAGTCATCCTGGTAAGAGTCTCTGTTGTCCCAGTTCTCCACAGGCCAATGGTAAAGCTTGACTGTCGTCTTCCGGGAATGTAAACAATAAAACACCGGCTGTGTTATCCGGCACACCAGTCAAGGGGTGCATTCTACGGCGGGGGTGCGTTATCCAGCACAACACCTGCCGCAATACACCGCTTCCCACCTACAGCTTTCTTCTTTGCTGTCTCCATTGTTCATTGAACAAATTACAAAAGATTCACCAACACAGATGTCCAGAATATTGTGGAATTTTGCGATGAAAACAGACGACTTAATAGCTGGCCACCATGCTGTCCCAAAATGTCCTCTACAATCCGTGACGTCCCGCGCAGACGTCATCAAACCGAGAAGTTTTCAGCAGGATATTTTGCGCGAAATTTAAAATTGCACTTTAGTGAGCTAACCCGGCCGTATTGGCATGTGTTGCAATGTTAAGATTTCATCATTGATGTATAAACTATCAGACTGCGTGGTCGGTAGTAGTGGGTTTCAGTAGGCCTTTAAGTAGCGTAACGCACGTTGTGTAATCAATGCACATCGAGGCACAACACACAGCATGCTAGCAGCTACAATAGACTGACCATACGTCCTCTTTTCACCAGACATGTCCTCTTTTGCGGAGCTATCAGGGCGGAGTTTCTTAAATGCCTCAAATGTCCGGCATTTTGAGTTATGGTTGCGTGTATTTTCAATGTACGTTCAGGGTTAAGAAGGGGTTAAAAACAAAACAAATTGTGCACGAAGCAGCATTCGTGAGGGGGGGGGGGGGGGGGGGACAGAGAGAGCGAGTTATGATAAACGCGCATGCGTCGCCAGGCTCTGCTTTTTATCAGATTACATTTTCTATTATCTATCGCAGGGGTGTCAAAAGTGTGCGCCGAAGGCCATTTGCGGCCCACAGCTAATGTTTTAAAGGCCCACGGCACATTCTAAAAATACTATTAAAATAAACAAAAACATAACAAAAGTGAAATAAAAAAGCTTAAAGGTTAAACGTAATTTAGAAAAAGTTGCAATGTTGACTAATAAAACAAAACTGGTTTTTTTTCTTTCAAACTGTCATTGCTCAAAACATAATATTGAATCAAAATCAATGCAATTATGAATTATTGGCCTATCCAAGGTTCCGATTACTTCACATCAAATATTCCACTAAGAAAAATATTTTTGGTGGAAGATTTTGCAAGTTTGGTAAATAAACAAACCAAAAATGTATATTTTGTTGTTTTCCTACTGTACCGAAAATGAACCGAACCATGACCTCTAAACCAAGGTACGTACCGAACCGAAATTTTTGTGTACCGTTACACCCCTAATGAATATAGAGGTAAAAGCCAGTAAATTAGAATATTTTGAAAAACTTGATTTATTTCAGTAATTGCATTCAAAAGGTGTAACTTGTACATTATATTTATTCATTGCACACAGACTGATGCATTCAAATGTTTATTTCATTTAATTTTGATGATTTGAAGTGGCAACAAATGAAAATCCAAAATTCCGTGTGTCACAAAATTAGAATATTGTGTAAGGCTAATACAAAAAAGGGATTTTTAGAAATGTTGGCCAACTGAAAAGTATGAAAATGAAAAATATGAGCATGTACAATACTCAATACTTGGTTGGAGCTCCTTTTGCCTCAATTACTGCGTTAATGCGGCATGGCATGGAGTCGATGAGTTTCTGGCACTGCTCAGGTGTTATGAGAGCCCAGGTTGCTCTGATAGTGGCCTTCAACTCTTCTGCGTTTTTGGGTCTGGCATTCTGCATCTTCCTTTTCACAATACCCCACAGATTTTCTATGGGGCTAAGGTCAGGGGAGTTGGCGGGCCAATTTAGAACAGAAATACCATGGTCCGTAAACCACGCACGGGTAGATTTTGCGCTGTGTGCAGGCGCCAAGTCCTGTTGGAACTTGAAATCTCCATCTCCATAGAGCAGGTCAGCAGCAGGAAGCATGAAGTGCTCTAAAACTTGCTGGTAGACGGCTGCGTTGAACCTGGATCTCAGGAAACAGAGTGGACCGACACCAGCAGATGACATGGCACCCCAAACCATCACCCAACCATGCAAATTTTGCATTTCCTTTGGAAATCGAGGTCCCAGAGTCTGGAGGAAGACAGGAGAGGCACAGGATCCACGTTGCCTGAAGTCTAGTGTAAAGTTTCCACCATCAGTGATGGTTTGGGGTGCCATGTCATCTGCTGGTGTCGGTCCACTCTGTTTCCTGAGATCCAGGGTCAACGCAGCCGTCTACCAGCAAGTTTTAGAGCACTTCATGCTTCCTGCTGCTGACCTGCTCTATGGAGATGGAGATTTCAAGTTCCAACAGGACTTGGCGCCTGCACACAGCGCAAAATCTACCCGTGCCTGGTTTACGGACCATGGTATTTCTGTTCTAAATTGGCCCGCCAACTCCCCTGACCTTAGCCCCATAGAAAATCTGTGGGGTATTGTGAAAAGGAAGATGCAGAATGCCAGACCCAAAAACGCAGAAGAGTTGAAGGCCACTATCAGAGCAACCTGGGCTCTCATAACACCTGAGCAGTGCCAGAAACTCATCGACTCCATGCCACGCCGCATTAACGCAGTAATTGAGGCAAAAGGAGCTCCAACCAAGTATTGTACATGCTCATATTTTTCATTTTCATACTTTTCAGTTGGCCAACATTTCTAAAAATCCCTTTTTTGTATTAGCCTTAAGTAATATTCTAATTTTGTGACACACGGAATTTTGGATTTTCATTTGTTGCCACTTCAAATCATCAAAATTAAATGAAATAAACATTTGAATGCATCAGTCTGTGTGCAATGAATAAATATAATGTACAAGTTACACCTTTTGAATGCAATTACTGAAATAAATCAAGTTTTTCAAAATATTCTAATTTACTGGCTTTTACCTGTATATCTATAATAGTGATGTGTTTGAATATAATGCATGAATATATAAAGTTAAAGTACCAATGATTGTCACACACACACTAGGTGTGGCGAAATTATTCTCTGCATTTGACCCATCCCCCTTGATCACCCCCTGGGAGGTGAGGGGAGCAGTGGGCAGCAGCGGTGGCCGCGCCCGGGAATCATTTTTGGTGATTTAACCCCCAATTCCAACCCTTGATGCTGAGTGCCAAGCAGGGAGGTAATGGGTCCCATTTTTATAGTCTTTGGTATGACTCGGCCGGGGTTTGAACTCACAACCTACCGATCTCAGGGCGGATAAATATGTATATAATAGTGATGTTTGAATATTATGCATGAATATATGTCTGTAATAGTGATGTGTTTGGATATAATGCATGAATATGTCTATAATAGTGATATGTTTGAATATAATGCATGAATATATGTCTATAATGGTGATGTGTTTGAATATAATGCATTAATATGTCTATAATAGTTATGTATTTGAATATAATGCATGAATATATGTCTATAATAGTTATGTATTTCAATATAATGCATGAATAATTGTCTATAATAGTGATATGTTTGAATATAATGCATGAATATATTTCTATAATAGTGATGTGTTTGAATATAATGCAGTGTTTCCCACACATTCATTTATTTGTGGCGGCCCGCCACGAAAGAATTACGTCCGCCACAAATGGATTTTTCGGCTTTTGACTCGCTCGACCGCTCATAAAAGCAATGGGACGCTGTCTGTGAATGTACCTTGTAGTTACAACTCCGGTGCAGTAGGTGGCGGTAGCCTACTATGCATTGTAACTCCGCCAATAGCACTTAATTTACCTGGTGGGCCAGAAGAAGAAGAAGAAGAAGAAGAAGAAGAAGACGACGACGACGACGAAGTAAAAGAACGGACCGACCGGATCAAAATACGAGGGTAATATAGGTTATAGCTGCATCGCTCGCGGCTCGTCATATATTTAACGTTAATCCGCGATTTCACCGAGCGTTTCACTGACGGTGAGCAGCCTGACGCTGCTTCATTAAGTAGTAACAGTCTCCTGTTTTCATACCGACGAGCTAACGTGTCCAGGTTATAACCCTGTTGTCAATAAACACACGTGGAGACGGTGCTTCAGATACTGCATTAATACTGAAGATAAATTGTCCACTGTCCACTGCAGCATGTGAATGCAATGAAAAGAATAGAATCTGAGCCAACCAGCTGTTAAAATGTTGTCCAGGTTAATGTTTTGACCATTAAAGGCCCTTCATTTCAAGAATTCAACTGTGATCGGGCTTTAAACAGGTGGCTGACCTGTTCAGATGGGTGTAACTCAGGGGTGCTCACACTTTTTCTGCAGGCGAGCTACTTTTCAATTGATCAAGTCATGGGGATCTACCTCATTCATATATATAATTTATATTTACTTATTTATAAAATATATGTTTTTGTTAACAAGTTAAAGGTGTTTAATGATAATGCAAGCATGTTTAACACATATAGTTAATATTGTTAATAAATTAAAGGTGTTTAATGATAATACAAGTATGTTTAATACATATAGTTAATATTGTTAACAAGTTAAAGGTGTTTAAAGATAATACAAGCATGTTTAACACATATAGTTAATATTGTTAATAAATTAAAGGTGTTTAATGATAATACAAGTATGTTTAATACATATAGTTAATATTGTTAACAAGTTAAAGGTGTTCAAAGATAATACAAGCATGTTTAACACATATAGTTAATATTGTTAACAAGTTAAAGGTGTTTAAAGATAATACAAGCATGTTTAACACATATAGATTCCTTTCTTTCATGAAGACAAGAATACAATATAAGTTGGTGTATTACCTGATTCTGATGACTTGCATTGATAGGAATCAGACAGTGGTGCTGATAACGTCCGCATTTTCGAATGGAGGAGAAAAAAAGTCCTCCTTTCTGTCCAATACCACATGAAAGTGGTTGGTTTTTGGCATCTTATTTGTCCAGCTTCTGTACTCCTTTGTATACACTTTACAATAAATACATTGTCGGCAAACTCCGTAGCTTGCTAGCTTGTGCACGCCAGCTTTCCGAGACTCTTATTTTGTTAGCGCAACTGTGCAGTCAGTCTTTGGAGTTTTGACGACAGGTACGGCGCCAGAGTCTGTTGAAATAAAGTGTTTCTCGCCTTCCTGTCTGTAATTTTAATGAGCTAAATATGTACATAAAGTGTTGTACTTATATTCCAACTCCGCGTTCTTCTTGGTCATCGCCGCTGCCGCCGCCACCCCCCGCCCCCCGACCACACCACCACAAATAGATGCCTGTCCTGTGGGAAACACTGTAATGCATGAATATATGTCTATAATGGTGATGTTTGAATATAATGCATGAATATATGTCTATAATAGTGATGTGTTTGAATATAATGCATGAATATGTGTCTATAATAGTGATGTGTTTGAATATAATGCATGAATATATGTCTATAATAGTGATGTGTTTGAATATAATGCATGAATATATGTCTATAATAGTGATGTGTTTGAATATAATGCATGAATATATGTCTGTAATAGTGATGTGTTTGAATATAATGCATGAATATATGTCTATAATAGTAATGTGTTTGAATATAATGCATTAATATATGTCTATAATAGAGATGTGTTTGAATATAATGCATGCATCCCCCTTGATCACCCCCTGGGAGGTGAAGGGAGCAGTGGGCAGCAGCGGTGGCCGCGCCCGGGAATCATTTTTGGTGATTTAACCCCCAATTCCAACCCTTGATGCTGAGTGCCAAGCAGGGAGGTAATGGGTCCCATTTTTATAGTCTTTGGTATGACTCGGCCGGGGTTTGAACTCACAACCTACCGATCTCAGGGCGGACAAATATGTATATAATAGTGATGTTTGAATATTATGCATGAATATATGTCTGTAATAGTGATGTGTTTGGATATAATGCATGAATATGTCTATAATAGTGATATGTTTGAATATAATGCATGAATATATGTATATAATAGTGATGTGTTTGAATATAATGCATTAATATATATCTATAATAGTGATGTGTTTGAATATAATGCATGAATATATGTCTATAATAGTGATGAGTTTGAATATAATGCACAATTATTAGCGTTAAATCTGGGCTGCGTTTTATCTGCGGCTAAGGACTCTCTTCAACTGAACTAGGAGGGTCAACACAAGGTCGTGACACTTTTATTAAATTATCATTTCGCGCTTCCTCGCCATTTAAACACTGACCACACGGCGAAGGTGAAGGTAAATGTGAAGTTTAGATGTAAAAATGTGACTATTTAATAAATATGTCAATGTCACCCTCAGCTAACGTTGCATGCAGACAGGTAGCAAGGAGGCTAAGCTAACCCGCTAGCTCGCCCATTATGTGCCAGCTCTCCATTCATTTCTTCACAGAAACTGCTATTTGCTGGCATCGCGGTGGTGACGGCGGCACGCCTTACCTGTGTGGCCGGGTCGGGGGAGCGCCAAAGTCCGGGCTCCTGTAGCCGAGAACCGGAGCACAGCGCGGAGCATAGCGAGGTGATAGGTGGGTGCTAACTGCTAGCGTGCAAGCTAAAGGACGGACACATACGAAGTGGAGGCGACGCCGTGTCACGTGACTGACGGAAATAGACGAAGTGTAAAAAAAAAAATACAAGAAAAAGCTGGGTTGCGATTGGTCCGTTTTTCTTTTCTTTGACATTAATTTACTTTTAAAGAGCGTAATTAACTTTTTTTATAATTCCATTCCCTCTCTAATTTTCCTGTCTTAAAAACTGTTGGTACAAGTCTCATGAATGAATTCCCACGTCCTCAAAAATCAGTGGCAGGCTGTGCGTTTCCCACCTAGGCCTTCGGTGATGTCCGACTTCAATAAATACCTCTCCAAATACCATCATTCATGTCACCACATGACCACGGCTTGTAAGATACTATACAGAATCACACTTGCGCACTACTGGGCATTGAATGGTAAATGGATTATTGGTAAAAAAAAACAACAACAACTAGAGATGTCCGATAAATGCTTTAAAATGTAATATCGGAAATTATCGGTATCGGTATCGTTTTTGTTTTTTTTGTTTTTTTTTAATTATTAAATCAACATAAAAAAGACAAGATACACTTACAATTAGTGCACCAACCCAAAAAACCTCCCTCCACTCATTTACACTCATTCACACTCATTCACACAAAAGGGTTGTTTCTTTCTGTTATTAATATTGTGGTTCCTACATTATATATCAATATATATCAATACAGTCTGCAAGGGATACAGTCCGTAAGCACACATGATTGTGCGTGCTGCTGGTCCACTAATAGTACTAACCTTTAACAGTTAATTTTACTCATTTTCATTAATTACTAGTTTGTATGTAACTGTTTTTATATTGTTTTACTTTCTTTTTTATTCAAGAAAATGTTTTAAATTTATTTATCTTATTTATTTATTCTTTTTAAAAAGGACCTTATCTTCACCATATCTGGTTGTCCACATTAGGCATAATAATGTGTTAATTCCACGACTGTATGTATCGCTATCGGTTGATATCCGTATCGGTAAATAAGAGTTGGACAATATCGGATATCGGCAAAAAACCATTATCGGATATCCCTAATAAATACCTCTCCAAATCATACTTGCCAACCTTGAGACCTTCGAATTCGGGAGATTTGGGGGGGTGTATATGTATAGCTAGAATTCACTGAAATTCAAGTATTTCTTACATATATATATATATATATATATATATATATATATATATATATATATATATATATATATATATATATATATATATAGTATTTATTTTATTTACCGGTGTGTGTGTGTGTGTGTATATATATATATATATATATATATATATATATATATATATATATATATATATATATATATATATACCTCACTTACCCCACAAGGTGTCACTGTCCTATTTTGCCTTTTGGGTGGGTTTACGCCACTAGATGTCGCTCTCTCTTTTTGCCACTAGAGGGAGCCAAATGATTGCAAATAGTGTTTTTGCAAACAGTTCTGTTGCTGTTATTACCTCTATTTGCATACAAATCCTCATTTAATTTGATTATGTTTATTTATAAGCGTGTATGCATGTAATAAAGAGCCAACAAATGGATGTACAGCGGATTATCTGATGCGTGTGTGTGTGTGTGTTAGGGTTTTTAGTGACGTACTAGACTAATAATCCTCCCCCACACGAGACAGTTTGATGGCCTGCACATTGCAGGAGCACATCCCTCCTCTCTCTTTCTTTTCATTCCTCCAGGGTGGCAATTCTTGAAATATGTGAAGAATATTACTGATAATGCTGATTAAAAGTTAAGCTACTTCACTTTAGACCTTTCCTATTGAGTGAGTTAATGCAGTTTCCTAAATTAGAAAAAAAAAAGTGGCACATGTCACAAAGTGGAAGTCTTAATTACCTTAATCGGATTCTATTTTTATGTCTAGCATTAATTGGGGTCATGTTATGTGAAGATAAGGAAGGGAATATGACTGCTGAATTATTATTCTTCAACCCATAATATTTAGATATATATGTTATTTCAAAAGATAAACGTTTTGTCCTCTAAAATGTAAAGAAATCTAACAAAAATAACTAATTTTATATATCTTTAACCAATTCTCTGTAGGCCAATTATGTGAACTACTATAATAAATATGGAAAGTGTTTGTATGCTTGCTATGTCATCCACTGCATCAATGTGTAAATAAAATACATTTCAAGTGTATATTTAAATAATTATATATTATATTATATATTATATATTTAATTAATATTATTAATATTGTTCAATGAGCAAAGTAAAACTAAAATACTATTTAAAGTAAAATATATTATGTATATATACTAAAAATATTTGTATTTTTTATTTTTTTACCATTTATCCAAAAGATGACCATGTGAACCACTAAAATACAAATTATACTGTATAATGTTAAAATAAATTAATTTAAAAAGACTAACCAGCAATGGAAACTGTTACAAATGAAATGTAAATTAAAAAAACAGCCGTTGTATGTTAACTATGGTGACCACTACTTTAGTAAATCAAATAAGCACAGTATATAAAAAATTAAGCTCAATTGAAGTTTAATTGAACATTTATGAAAACATTATTTCACCCAAATTATACTAAACAAATTAAACAAACAATCAAACAAAATATCATATTTTGTTTGATTGTTTGTTGAATGTAATAATTTTAGTTAAATTATACTAAATAAATTAATCCAATATATTAAAAATAAGTTCACTTAAATTAAATGTAATACATTTAACAAACTATTATTAAATCAAATAAAACCATATATAAAAAATTATTTCAATTAAGCTATACTAAATAAATGAATCCAATAAACAAAAAGTAAATGTACTTAAATTATAATTAATACATTTAACAAAGCATTATTAAATCAAATTAACTAACCATATATAAAAAATAATGTCAATTAAATTGTACTAAATAAATTAATCCAATATATTAAAAATAAGTTCACTTAAATTAAATGTAATACATTAAACAAACCATTATTAAATCAAATAAAACCATATATAAAAAAATATTTCAATCAAATTATACTAAATAAATGAATCCAATAAACAAAAAGTTCACTTGAATTATAATTAATACATTTAACAAACCATTATCAAATTAAATAAAACCATATATAAAAAATAATTTCAATTAAATTATACTAAATAAATTAATCCAATATATTAAAAATAAATTCACTTAAATTAAATGTAATACATTTAACAAACCATTATTAAATCAAATAAAAGCAGATTTAAAAGTAATTTTAATTAAATTATACTAAATAAATTAATCCAATAAACAAAAAGTAAGTTCACTTGAATTATAATTAATACATTTAACAAACCATTATCAAATTAAATAAAACCATATATATATAAAATAATTTTAATTAAATTATACTAAATAAATTAATCCAATATATTGAAAATAAGTTCACTTAAATTAAATGTAATACATTTAACAAACCATTATTAAATCAAATAAAAGCAGATTTAAAAATAATTTTAATTAAATTATACTAAATAAATTAATCCAATAAACAAAAAGTAAGTTCACTTGAATTATAATTAATACATTTAACAAACCATTATCAAATTAAATAAAACCATATATATAAAATAATTTCAATTAAATTATACTAAATAAATTAATCCAATATATTGAAAATAAGTTCACTTAAATTAAATGTAATACATTTAACAAACCATTATTAAATCAAATAAAACCAGATTTAAAAATAATTTTAATTAAATTATACTAAATAAATTAATCCAATAAACAAAAAGTAAGTTCACTTGAATTATAATTAATACATTTAACAAACCATTATCAAATTAAATAAAACCATATATATAAAATAATTTCAATTAAATTATACTAAATAAATTAATCCAATATATTGAAAATAAGTTCACTTAAATTAAATTGAATACATTTAACAAACCATTATTAAATCAAATAAAACCATACTTAAAAAAATATTTCAATTAAATTATACTAAATAAATGAATCCAATAAACAAAAAGTTAGTTCACTGAAATTATAATTAATACATCTAACAAACCATTATTAAATCAAATAAAACCATATTTAAAAAAACATTTCAATTAAATTATACTAAATAAATGAATCCAATAAACAAAAAGTAAGTTCACTTGAATTATAATTAATACATTTAACAAACCATTATCAAATTAAATAAAACCATATATATATAAAATAATTTTAATTAAATTATACTAAATAAATTAATCCAATATATTGAAAATAAGTTCACTTAAATTAAATGTAATACATCTAACAAACCATTATTAAATCAAATAAAACCATATTTAAAAAAACATTTCAATTAAATTATACTAAATAAATGAATCCAATAAACAAAAAGTAAGTTCACTTGAATTATAATTAATACATTTAACAAACCATTATCAAATTAAATAAAACCATGTATAAAAAATTATTTCAATTAAATTACACTAAATAAATTAATCCAATATATTAAAACAAAGTTTACTTAAATTAAATGTAAAACATTTAACAAACTATTATTAAATCAAATAAAACCATATATAAAAAATTATTTCAATTAAATTATACTAAATAAATGAATCCAATAAACAAAAAGTAAGTTCACTGAAATGATAATACATTTAACAAACCATTATCAAATTAAATAAAACCATATATAAAAAATAATTTCAATTAAATTATACTAAATAAATTAACCCAATATATAAAAAGTAAGTTCACTTAAATTATATTTAATACATTTAACAAACAATTAAATAAAACCATATATAAAAAACAATTTCAATTAAATTACACTAAATAAATTAACCCAATATATAAAAAGTAAGTTCACTTAAATTATATTTAATACATTTAACAAACAATTAAATAAAACCATATATAAAAAACAATTTCAATTAAATTACACTAAATAAATTAACCCAATATATAAAAAGTAAGTTCACTTAAATTATATTTAATACATTTAACAAACAATCAAATAAAATTTTTTCTTTTAAATAATTTCAATTAAATTATACTAAATAAAGTAATCCTATATATACAAAGTAAGTTCACTGAAATGATAATTAATACATTTAGCAAACCATTATCAAATTAAATAAAACCATATATAAAAAATAATTTCAATTAAATTATACTAAATAAATTAATCCAATAAATAACAAGTAAATTCACCTAAATTATAATTAATCCATTTAACAAACCATTATTAAATCAAATAAAACCATATATAAAAAAATGTTTCAATTAAATTACACTAAATAAATTAACCCGATACATAAAAAGTAAGTTCACTTAAATTATATTTAATACATTTAACAAACAATCAAATAAAACCATAAAAAACTAAATTTCAATTAAATTGTACTAAATAAATTAATCCAATACATAACAAGTAAGTTCACTTAAATTATAATTAATACATTTAGCAAACCATTATTAAATTAAATAAAACCATACATAGAAAATAAGTTCAATTAAATTGTATGAAAAAAAAAGTTTTTTAATTGTTAAATTCAATTAAATATTTAGTTTTTTTTAAAATGTACTTATATTAGAGATTAAGAAATACAATTAACTGCATTTTCAAACAAAATGTGAATGTGTAATATATATATTAGAGACTGAAATTTAAAATGATGATTTAATTTAAACCCAAATCAAAATACAAAACAAAATCAAATTCCAGAGCACAATTTGTTGTTTTGTGTCCCGCCCAAATACCAAGTCTTGTTTCTACACTTCTGAAGATTTTATTGGCATTTTCCAGGATATCAGATCAATATGTTGTAGTGTTGGCTCACAAGAACATGAAAGACAAAAAAAAAAAAAAAAAAGGTGGCACTATTGCAGGCAGAGGGTAAAGAGGCATGTGAGCTACTGTACTTCCTCTTCATATTTACTGTACTTCCTCTTCATATTTACTGTACTGTACATATTTACTGTACTGTACATACGGCCATCATGTTCAACTATTGACGACACGAATGATTAATGAAGATAAAAACACGAGGAGGTGGAAAAAAAGTCTTTCATGGCCAATAAAAATGTCAACTTGAAGCTTAAAATGTCAAAGTAATGCATTGGAAGAGTCCGACATGTTTGTTTCATCCCTTATGAGACATCACTTTGCACAGGAAGAGAAGACACAACTAAAAGTACACAACTATCATGTGTGAAGAGACCACAACAAGAAGCACGATGATGATGATATGTGCAAAACTCCTACACAATAAAAGCATGGCGCCTGCGGGCCAACAAAACAAGCGCGGGGGGGGGGGGGGGGGGGGGGGGGGGGGGGGGGGGTACACAAGTTGTGTTTGTGTGTGCGTTGTGTTGTGTTGTGTTGTACTGGGACTGTCGTGTGTGAGGGGAGGGACACTTCACAGAGTTTAGCCACTGCCCAACATCTTTGTCGCTCGCTGGTTGGCCTCGTCGATCCTGGTCTTGTTGGAGTCCGCCTGCACACCACACACACACACACACACACACACACACACACACACACACACACAAAATCTTAGGACAAGTGCACAAGTGTTCCAGGGTCAAACTGTGGCCATCATGCCAGCTCTCTACATGTCCTACAACTACTGTCTTATTTAACAGGAGAGCACTCCTGTCATTTATACAGGATCTTTGACTAGACTTTGACCACAGGATCTTAGACTGGCCTTTTCACATTGGCTGCTTAAAAACAGCAGAGAACTCCTGTTTCATATGTAGAGGATCTTTGTTTTGTGTCAGTCGGTCCTTTAAAAAGTGTAGATAACGCTAATGTCACATGGAGAGGATCTTTGATTTGTGTTCTACAGTAGGACCTTAAAAACAGCAAAGCAGTTTTGTCAAATATAGAGGATCTTTGATTTGTGTTTCTACAGTGGGACCTTAAAAACAGCAGAGCGCTTTTGTCAAATATAGAGGATCTTTGATTTGTGTTCTACAGTGGCACCAAAAAACAGCAGAGTGCTTCTGTCAAATATAAAGGATCTTTGATTTGTGTTCTACGGTAGGACCTTAAAAACAGCAAAGCAGTTTTGTCAAATATAGAGCATCTTTGATTTGTGTTTCTACAGTGGGACCTTAAAAACAGCAGAGCGCTTTTGTCAAATATAGAGGATCTTTGATTTGTGTTCTACAGTAGGACCTTAAAAACAGCAAAGCAGTTTTGTCAAATATAGAGGATCTTTGATTTGTGTTTCTACAGTGGGACCTTAAAAACAGCAGAGCGCTTTTGTCAAATATAGAGGATCTTTGATTTGTGTTCTACAGTGGCACCAAAAAACAGCAGAGTGCTTCTGTCAAATATAAAGGATCTTTGATTTGTGTTCTACGGTAGGACCTTAAAAACAGCAAAGCAGTTTTGTCAAATATAGAGCATCTTTGATTTGTGTTTCTACAGTGGGACCTTAAAAACAGCAGAGCGCTTTTGTCAAGTATAGAGGATCTTTGATTTGTGTTCTACAGTGGCACCAAAAAACAGCAGAGCGCTTCTGTCAAATATAGAGGATCTTTGATTTGTATTCTACGGTAGGACCTTAAAAACAGCAGAGTGCTTCTGTCAAATATAGAGGATCTTTGATTTGTGTTCTACAGTAGGACCTTAAAAACAGCAAAGCACTTTTGTCAAATATAGAGGATCTTTGATTTGTGTTTCTACAGTGGGACCTTAAAAACAGCAGAGCGCTTCTGTCAAATATAGAGGATCTTTGATTTGTGTTAGTAGGACCTTAAAAACAGCAGAGCACCTTTGTCAAATATAGAGGATCTTTGATTTGTATTCTACGGTAGGACCTTAAAAACAGCAGAGCCCTTCTGTCAAATATAGAGGATCTTTGATTTGTGTTCTACAGTAGGACCTTAAAAACAGCATAGCACTTTTGTCAAATATAGAGGATCTTTGATTTGTGTTCTACAGTGGCACCAAAAAACAGCAGAGTGCTTCTGTCAAATATAAAGGATCATTGATTTGTGTTCTACGGTAGGACCTTAAAAACAGCAAAGCCGTTTTGTCAAATATAGAGGATCTTTGATTTGTGTTTATACAGTGGGACCTTAAAAACAGCAGAGCGCTTTTGTCAAATATAGAGGATCTTTGATTTGTGTTCTACAGTGGGACCAAAAAACAGCAGAGCGCTTCTGTCAAATATAGAGGATCTTTGATTTGTATTCTACGGTAGGACCTTAAAAACAGCAGAGTGCTTCTGTCAAATATAGAGGATCTTTGATTTGTGTTCTACAGTAGGACCTTAAAAACAGCAAAGCACTTTTGTCAAATATAGAGGATCTTTGATTTGTGTTTCTACAGTGGGACCTTAAAAACAGCAGAGCGCTTCTGTCAAATATAGAGAGGATCTTTGATTTGTGTTAGTAGGACCTTAAAAACAGCAGAGCACCTTTGTCAAATATAGAGGATCTTTGATTTGTATTCTACGGTAGGACCTTAAAAACAGCAGAGCCCTTCTGTCAAATATAGAGGATCTTTGATTTGTGTTCTACGGTAGGACCTTAAAAACAGCATAGCACTTTTGTCAAATATAGAGGATCTTTGATTTGTGTTCCTAGCGCAGGTGCTTAAAAAACAAAAAACTAGTTTCTGTGTTTCTGTCACATGTCAGATTAGTGATTACAGTTTGACCCAGGAACGGACTGGTTCTATTGAACTTTGACCCCTCCTCTGATCACTAAGTGAATTGTTCACCTTCTCCATGATCCGGTCGATCTGCCGGTTCTGGGTGTCGATCTCCTGGCCCATGTCCAGGGCCATGTGACGCAGGTTGCCGATGATGCCGCCCACCTGCTCCAGGTTCTCATCCATCTCGTTCTCGCGGGCGTCGTCTGTTACCCTGCAACACACACACACACGTACACGTACAGTACGATTACTGCTGTAGTGTATACAAACATGACACATTGAAGTAGTTTGATAATGCTGAAAATGTTCCACATTTCATATTCATCGTTTTTACAACACGCTCAAGATCAAGTAGCACGTTTCAATATCAAAGCTGTGGAAATTGATTGCTGGAGAAAAAAAAAAAAATTGGGAAAAAAAGATTTCAATAAATAAAATACAAATAATTAGGTCATATTCCAGAAATCAATATTTATATATTGTAAAACACAAAACTCACAAAACCCACATTTTAGGATGTATGTTTTTACAATATTAATAAAAACTAAAGTTATTAAAATTGCTGACAGAACGCAAACATACATATATATATATATATATATATATATATATATATATATATATATACACACACACGGGTAAAAGCCAGTAAATTAGAATATTTTGAAAAACTTGATTTATTTCAGTAATTGCATTCAAAAGGTGTAACTTGTACATTATATTTATTCATTGCACACAGACTGATGCATTCAAATGTTTATTTCATTTAATTTTGATGATTTGAAGTGGCAACAAATGAAAATCCAAAATTCCGTGTGTCACAAAATTAGAATATTACTTAAGGCTAATACAAAAAAGGGATTTTTAGAAATGTTGGCCAACTGAAAAGTATGAAAATGAAAAATATGAGCATGTACAATACTCAATACTTGGTTGGAGCTCCTTTTGCCTCAATTACTGCGTTAATGCGGCGTGGCATGGAGTCGATGAGTTTCTGGCACTGCTCAGGTGTTATGAGAGCCCAGGTTGCTCTGATAGTGGCCTTCAACTCTTCTGCGTTTTTGGGTCTGGCATTCTGCATCTTCCTTCCACAGATTTTCTATGGGGCTAAGGTCAGGGGAGTTGGCGGGCCAATTTAGAACAGAAATACCATGGTCCGTAAACCAGGCACGGGTAGATTTTGCGCTGTGTGCAGGCGCCAAGTCCTGTTGGAACTTGAAATCTCCATCTCAATAGAGCAGGTCAGCAGCAGGAAGCATGAAGTGCTCTAAAACTTGCTGGTAGACGGCTGCGTTGACCCTGGATCTCAGGAAACAGAGTGGACCGACACCAGCAGATGACATGGCACCCCAAACCATCACCCAACCATGCAAATTTTGCATTTCCTTTGGAAATCGAGGTCCCAGAGTCTGGAGGAAGACAGGAGAGGCACAGGATCCACGTTGCCTGAAGTCTTGTGTAAAGTTTCCACCATCAGTGATGGTTTGGGGTGCCATGTCATCTGCTGGTGTCGGTCCACTCTGTTTCCTGAGATCCAGGGTCAACGCAGCCGTCTACCAGCAAGTTTTAGAGCACTTCATGCTTCCTGCTGCTGACCTGCTCTATGGAGATGGAGATTTCAAGTTCCAACAGGACTTGGCGCCTGCACACAGCGCAAAATCTACCCGTGCCTGGTTTGCAGACCATGGTATTTCTGTTCTAAATTGGCCCGCCAACTCCCCTGACCTTAGCCCCATAGAAAATCTGTGGGGTATTGTGAAAAGGAAGATGCAGAATGCCAGACCCAAAAACGCAGAAGAGTTGAAGGCCACTATCAGAGCAACCTGGGCTCTCATAACACCTGAGCAGTGCCAGAAACTCATCGACTCCATGCCACGCCGCATTAACGCAGTAATTGAGGCAAAAGGAGCTCCAACCAAGTATTGAGTATTGTACATGCTCATATTTTTCATTTTCATACTTTTCAGTTGGCCAACATTTCTAAAAATCCCTTTTGTATTAGCCTTAAGTAATATTCTAATTTTGTGACACACGGAATTTTGGATTTTCATTTGTTGCCACTTCAAATCATCAAAATTAAATGAAATAAACATTTGAATGCATCAGTCTGTGTGCAATGAATAAATATAATGTACAAGTTACACCTTTTGAATGCAATTACTGAAATAAATCAAGTTTTTCAAAATATTCTAATTTACTGGCTTTTACCTGTATATATATATAAATATATATATATATATATATATATATATATATATGTGTGTGTGTATATATATATATGTATATATATATATATATATTTATATATATATATGTATATATATGTATATTTATATTTATATGTATATGAATATATATATATATATATATACATAATTGTTTTCTATATGGCTTTAAGAAAAGAAAAAAAATTAAACATTTGTTTATCTTTAATATTTGTGATCCCCCCCCCCCCACTTTTTAATGAAAAACACACCAAAATCAACATATTTTAATTTCAGTTAAAAAAAGTATTAAAAAAATAAATAAAAATCCTAATTCCTTACTGACATAAAAACACCATAAATGTTAATACATTTCTCACAAAAATAAAAATGTACACATAATAGGAAATATGTTTTTACATAATTAACAAAAAACAATATATAGTAGCTGAGATAGGCTCCAGCGCACCCCGCGACCCCGAAGGGAATAAGGGGTAGAAAATGAATGGATGGATGATTGAAATTAGGACCATTCTGACACAATCATATATATATATATATATATATATATATATATATATATATATATATATATATACACACAGTATATATATTTAGTATTTACACATATAATTTTTTTTTCTATATTGCTAAAAAAAAAAGTTACTTAAAAAGATTTAAAAAAAAAAAAAAAAGAATCATCTGTTTGTAATTTTGGGGATATTTTCCCCTCTCGATATAAAAACACACCGGAATCAACATTTTCATTTCAGTAAATTAAACAAAAACAAATGTGCAGATTTGGATGCTTTTTAACAGACAATATTATTTAACATTATTTAAGTACATAGAACAGAGAAGTTGAGCCATGAAAGACATGTATTTGTATGTAATAGTATAGAACACATCAAATAAATCCTACAAAAATATAGAAACAATTTTGTAAAAATCCTATTCGAAGTAATTTTGGTGTTTTATTTTTTAATCAGGATTTATAAATGTAAAATATTGATCTTT